>NC_048218.1:152350359-152374555 GCF_002007445.2 Ailuropoda melanoleuca
AATTTTGATGGATTCCTGTCTCACATCGAGGTCTTTCATCCATTTGGAGTTTATCTTTGTGTATGGTGTGTCAAGTTTATCTTTGTGTATGGAGTGGTCAAGTTTCATTCTTTTGCATGTAGCTGTCCAATTTTCCCAGCACCATTTTTGAAGAGACTGTCTTTTTTCCACCGAATGTTTTTTCNTGCCTTTGGAGATGTGTCGTGAAAAAGGTTGCTCTGGCCGATGTCATAGAAGTTGTTGCCTATGTTCTCCTCTAGAATTTTGATGGATTCCTGTCTCACATTGAGGTCTTTCATCCATTTGGAGTTTATTTTTGTGTATGGTGTGAGAGAGTGGTCAAGTTTCATTCTTTTGCATGTAGCTGTCCAATTTTCCCAGCACCATTTATTGAAGAGACTGTCTTTTTTCCACCGGATGTTTTTTCCTGCTTTATCAAAGATTAGTTGCCCAAAGAGCCGAGGGTCCATTTCTGGGTTCTCTATTCTGTTCCATTGGTCGATGTGTCTGTTTTTGTGCCAGTACCATGCTGTCTTTGTGATCACAGCTTTGTAGTACAGCTCGAAATCCGGCATTGTGATGCCCCCAGCTTTGTTTTTCCTTTTCAACAGTTCCTTGGAGATTCGGGGCCTTTTCTGGTTCCATACAAATTTAAGGACTATTTGTTCCAGTTCTTTGAAAAATGTCCTTAGTATTTTGATCGGGATAGCATTGAAAGTGCAGATTCCTCTGGGTAGCAGGGACATTTTAACTATTTTAATTCTTCCAATCCATGAGCATGGAATATTTTTCCATCTTTTTATGTCTTCCTCAATATCTTTCAAAAGTGATCTATAGTTTCTAGGATATAGGTCCTTTACGTCTCTGGTTAAGTTAATTCCAAGGTAACATATGGTTTTTGGTGCTATTGTAAATGGGATGGATTCCCTAATTTCTCTTTCTTCAGTCTCGTTATTCGTGTATAGAAATGCAACTGATTTCTGGGCATTGATTTTGTATCCTGCCACCTTACTGAATTGCTCTATAACTTCTAATAGTTTGGGACTGGATTCTTTTGGGTTTTCCATATAGAGTATCATGTCATCTGTGAAGACAGACAGTTTGAATTCTTCTCTGCCGATTTGGATACCTTTGATCCCCTTTTGTTGTCTGATTGCTGTTGCGAGGACTTCTAGTACTATGTTGAATTATAGTGGCGAGAGTGGGCATCCTTGTCGTGTTCCTGATCTTTAAGGGAAAGGCTTCCAGCTTTTCCCCATTGAGAATAATATTTGCTGTAGGCTTTTCATAGATGGCTTTATGAGATTGAGAAATGTACCCTCTATTCCTACACTCTGAAGGGTTTTAATCAGGAAAGGATGCTGTATTTTGTCAAATGCTTTTTCTGCATCAATTGAGAGGATCATATGGTTCTTGAGTCTTTTCTTGTTGATATGATGTATCACATTGATTGATTTGCGAGTGTTGAACCATGCTTGCATCCCAGGTATGAATCCCACTTGGTCATGATGGATAATCCTTTTAATGTACTGTTGGATTCTATTAGCAAGGATCTTGTTGAGGATTTTGGCGTCCATACTCATTAGGGAAATCTTTCTGTAATTCTCCTTTTTGAGGGGCTCTTTGCCTGGTTTGGGGATCAAGGTAATATTAGCCTCATAGAATGAGTTTGGTAGCTTTCCTTCTGTTTCTATTTTTTGAAATAGCTTTAGGAGAATAGGTATTATTTCTTCTTTGAATGTTTGGTAGAATTCCCCAGGAAAACCGTCTGGGCCTGGAGTTTTATTATTTGGAAGGTTGTTTATCACTGACTCAATTTCTTCATAGTTAATTGGCCTATTTAAGAAATCTATTTCTTCCTGTTTCAGTCTTGGTAGTTTATAGGTTTCCAGGAAGGCCTCCATCTCTTTCAGATTGCTTAGTTTTTTGGCATAGAGCTGTTGATAATAGTTTCTAATAATCCTTCCAATTCATTGTTGTTGGTCGTGACCTCTCCTTTTCATTCATTATTTTAATAATTTGGGTCCTTTCTCTTTTCTTTTGGATAAGCCTCGCCAGTGGTCTGTCAATTTTATTGATTCTCTCAAAGAACCAGCTTCTAGTCCTGTTGATCTGCTCTACTTTATTTCTGGTCTCTAATTCATTGATTTCTGCTCTAATCTTGGTCAACTCCTTCCTTGTCAGTGGGTTAGGCCTGTCCCTCTGTTGCTGTTCCAGTTTCTTGAGGTGAGAATATAGAAACTGCATTTTAGATTTTTNTTGGTCAACTGCTTCCTCGTGAGTGGATTAGGCCTGTCCCTCTGTTGTTGTTCCAGCTTCTTGAGGTGAGAATATAAAAATTGCATTTTAGATTTTTCTATTCTTTTGAGTGAGGCTTGGATGGCTATGTATTTCCCCCTTAGGACTGCCTTTGCAGTATCCCATAGGTTTTGGACCGTTGTGTATTCATTCTCGTTGGTCTCCATAAATTGTTTAATTTGTTTTTTGATTTCCTGGTTTATCGAGTCATTCTTGAGCAGGATGGTTCTTAGCCTCCAAGTGTTTGAGTTTCTTCCAGGTTTTTCCTTGTGGTTGAGTTCCAATTTCAGAGCGTTGTGGTCTGAGAATATGCAGGGGATAATTTCAATCTTTTGGTATTGGCTGAGACCTGTTTTGTGTCCCAGAGCATGATCTATTCTTGAGAATGTTCCATGGGCATTTGAATAGAATGAGTATTCTTTGGTTCTGGGGTGTAGTGTTCTATATATATCTATGAGGTCCAACTCGTCGAGTATGGCATTCAAAGCCTTTGATTCTTTGCTTAGTTTTTGCCAGGGTGTTCTGTCTATTTCTGATAGTGGGGTGTTGAGGTCCCCTACTATTACTGTGTTTTTATCTATATGTCACTTTATTCTGGTTAAGAGTTGTCTTGTGTATCTTGCTGCTCCCCTGTTGGGGGCATTTATATTTAAAATTGTCATATCCACTTGTTGAATACTTCCTTTAAGAATAATATAGTGCCCTTCTGTATCTCTCTCTATGGCCTCTAGTTTAAAATCCAAACTATCTGATATGAGAATTGCCACCCCAGCTTTCTTTTGAGGTCCATTTGCGTGAAAGATGGGACCCCATCCCTTTACTGACAGTCTGAATGTATCTTTGGGTTCAAAATGAGTCTCTTGTAGGCAGCAGTTGGATGGGTCGTTTCTTTTTATCCAATCTGTAACCCTGTGGCAGTTTATGGGAGCATTCAAGCCATTTAGATTGATACNCATTTAGATTGATAGAGATTATTGACAGATATGATTTTAATGATGCCATTTCTCTTTAAAGTCTTTGTATCGGTTGTGACTTGCTGCTCTGTATCACTCTTGGGGCCTTTTTACCTTTATAGAGCCCCCCTTAATATCTCCTGTAGGGCTGGTTTCGTGGTTACGAAATTGGTTAATGATTGGCGATTTTGGAACGTCTTTATTTCTCCATCAATTCTGAATGACAGCTTTGCTGGATAAAGGATCCTTGGCTGCATGTTTTTCTCTGAAAGAGCTTTAAAAATGCCCCCCCAAGCCTTTCTCTCATTCCAGGTCTGTGTAGACAGGTCTGATGTAATTCTGATACCTTTGCCTTGGTACATGAGAAATTTCTTTGCCCTGGCCACGTTCAATACTGTATCCTTGGATCTAATATTTGTGAATTGCACTATGATGTGACGTGGCATAGGTTTGTTGTGGTTGAGCTTGGATGGGGTCCTCTCTGCCTCTTGGACATGAATGTTTGTTTCCCTTGCTAGATTAGGGAAGTTTTCAGCTACAATTTGTTCAAATATCTCTTCTAGACCTCTGTTTTTCTCCACCTGCTCAGGGATGCCGATGATTCTGACATTGGATCATTTCATAGAGTCAGTAATCTCCCATAATCTACATTTATGGGGGACTTTTTTAAGACCAGCTTCTATTTTCATTTTTTCTTCTACTAACCCATCCTCCAATTCGCTAATGCGTTCCTCTGCCTCGGTGACCCTGGCCGTCAGAGCCTCTAGTTTTGACTGCATTTGGCTCATAGAATTTTTAATTTCTGTCAGATTTGCTCTCATTTCTGCCCTTAGGGATTCTATATTCTCAGTAACATTTTTGTTAATACTTTTTTCAAGTCTACTCATCATCTTGACCATTGTTGCTCTGAATTCCATTTCTGATAATTCGGTTACATCCATATCTATTATTTCTGTGGCAGAGGCCACAGACTCATTGTCTTTTCTTTGCTGGGGGGCACCTCTCCTTCCCGTCATTCTGATGAGGAGAGATTGCGGGGTTGTCCAGAGCCCAAATTATTGACTGGGACGCAGGCCGTGTGCCCTTGTTTTATAGAGATCTTAGGGATGTGGGCTTCTTCCTTAAAGATTTTATTTATTTATTTGAGAGAGAGAGACAGTCAGCAAGAAAGGGAACACAAGCAGGGGAGTGGGAGAGGTAGAAGCAGGCTCCCGGTGGAGAAGCCCGAGGAGGGACTCCTTTCCGGAGTGCTGTGATCACGCCCTAATCCGAAGACAGGCGCTCAATGACTGCGCCACCCAGGTGCCCCAGGTTGTGGGCTTCTTGATTTTTCAGCCTGCCTTCTGGGGGAGGAGCCTGCCGCACGGATACTCAGGCAACCGTGTTTGGGTAGAGTCTCCATGTCCCCTGCGAGGGGGTTGGGGATGGGCATGCTGTGAGCAGGTATTTCCAGGCTTTTGTTCTCTGACGGATTTCCCTGGCGGTCTGCTGTGCCCCTTCTGAGAGTCAGAGCAGCAGCGGCTGAAATTCAGCCTCTGTCTCCAAACAGAGGGATCGCGGATCGTTCTCCACTGATGTTCTGGCCACTTTAACTCTGTTTCTGTTGGTGCTGCTCAACCCTGCAGCATCCCAGGATATGTGCCCCACACCCGGCATCCCAGCCCTCACTTCCAGGGCTGGTGCGTCTCTGTCCTTTGTGTTTCTAACACCGTCAGCCGCCAGGCGCCCCGCGCGCGCTCCCAGAGCTCCCGGTCTCAGTCTGCTGTCTCTCGGGTGCTGACTGCGAGTCCACCCACTCCCCCATGCAGGTGGCCCGCCAGCCGCCCCACGCGCGCTCCCGGAGCTCCTGGTCTCAGTCTGTTTCCAGTGAGCACACTGGGATTCCTTAGTTCCGTGAGATGTCTGGTGGCATGCATTCCCTGGCTCACGGTCTCAGTCTGCTGTCTCGAGGGTGTGGGTCTGCGGTCTGCCCGCTCCCCGGTGCAGGTGGCCAGCCAGCCACCATCCGCCAGCCACCCCATGCGCGTTCCCAGAGCTCCCGGTCTCAGTCTGGATCCAGTGAGCACACCGGAGTTCCAGAGTTCCATGAGATGCTTGGTAGCGCTCGCTCCTGGCTCACGGTCTCTGTCTGCTGTCTCAAGGGTGCGGGTCCGCGTTCCACCCACTCCCCTGTGCAGGTGGCTACCGCTTCCCAGTGCCCGGACATGGCGGCTCCCTCCCCCTTCTGTTTATTTTCCGACATCTGTGCGCAGTTTCACGGCTTTCCGCTTCGTACCTCAATACTCACCTCTGGAGATGTTCATTTGTAGAGATCCAGATGTATCTTCCTGCGTCTCAGGCTGATTCCATGGATGTTCATGCTGGTCTGGTACCTATCCAGCTCGACTCAGGGGACCAGCTGAAAAAGGGGTCCCCTACTCCTCCACCATCTTAACTCCTCCCCCCGAACTTAGGTATATTTTAAATAACATTGATGTTTATTTCAAAATTGCCCTTCAGAAGATTTTATCTATTGACATATCAATTTATAGATATATTTTTGAAAAAACACTAAAATATTAACACTGGTAGTCCTCTCTGCATGGATTATAGATAATTTCAATTTTGTTTTGTTTTGTTTTTTTGTTTTTTATTCTTTCTGTGTTATAAATCTGTTGTGCCTAGGGCTTGGGATACAGAAGAGTTCCTTTGGCTCAGGAGGCCTGAGGTGTACTGGGTGTGGACAGATGATGCCCCAGGTGTAGACGGCAGAGTTCCTGACCTGCACATCCTACAGCTCTTTGGCTGCCTTCTCAGTTTGCCTCTAGAGTAAGCAGTAACAATGTGGAGCTGCCTTTCAGACCGAGATTGAGAATATAAATTTCCCCATCCATACATGCTATTGTCATTCTACTAAGTATTTCAGCAGAAACAGAAACCAGTATAAATCATAAAGGGTGATACTTGCGACTCTGGAACTTAGATGCATATAATCTTGATCAATAGAAGTCATACATATGTTTTTTAAAAACCGTCAGATGCTTGCACATTTCCATAACACTGTCATAACTGAGATGTTGTGACATTATTAGTACCACTGAATTACCAATTACCTATTTAATTGCTGAATATATGCCTCATATAGAAAGTGTGTCTCTACCTGCTTCGGTTTGATCTTTTTGAATGTTTTGCTGTGACATATCACTAAATTAGAATAGATAAAACTAGGTATGAGAAAGCTGAGTTGGAGGTAATTTGAGGGATTTTAAAACTTGAGGGGAACATGACAATCATGATTGATAATAAGAAAAATAATGAAGACATTTTTTGAAAATAGTTTTTTTGAATGATTTTAGAGCAAAAATGTACCCTGTAAATAACCTCAAAGTGCTAACAGCATGTAGAAAAATTGGAGAACTTGTTGTAAGTTTGCAAATGAAGATAAACAGCAATAATAAAGTCAGAGAGAATATAAAGTCATGTTTTAAATTAATGACAAGATCCTGTTTGTTTTTCACGATGTAACAGAGAGGAACACAGAGGACCAAAGCGATCCTGATTTAAATTCTAAATGCACAACTTGTACTGGGACAGGACACACACAAGGTCCCCAGGGTATCCCTGGTGGTCAGGGCATCAGAGCCCAAAGGAAATAGAGAAGGGGCTGGGCAGATGGATCAGCATTCACAGCTGTATTTCTCTCTACTTGAATTACATTGCCAACATCAAGAGTGAGCTGAGGTCTCTGAGGAACAGCGGCTGGACCTTGGGTGGCCAGATTTCAACAGCTAAATCAAAGCAAGAGCCAGGGACAAGTAATAAAATATAAGTGTTTGATTGTGGTCATCTGAGGAGTAAACATGGGTATCAGGAAACTGGGAAGCAAAGACATAAAGTCTGGTCGCGAATGTGAGTTCCTACATCAAAATCCCTCTGATCCTGAGCAAACTTTTGACCTCTCTGAAACTCAATTTCTTAATTTCTTCTATATATCTCTGGAGGCTACATAAGCAAGGAATGAACTAATCCATGGAAAGCTTTTCTGAAGAATATAAAATCCTACGTGGTCCTGGCAGGCAGCATAACTTGGCTCTTAGTCTTGGTTCTAGTTAGAGAATGAAAGGAGTTCAAGGCTAAGATTTGTCACTGACTGGCTGTGTGACCCTGTGCCTTCTGCTCTTTTGGTTATAGTGTCCTTAACTTCAACCACGGTGTGTCCGTGGTACCTATTTTCTCAGAAGTTCCAGGGATTGAGTAAAATGGCATGGCTGAAGCATCCAGTTCTGTGCCTGGAACATGGTAAACCCTGAAAAACTACTGGCTGCAGTTATAAAAATGCAAAGCCCTTCTTAGTCATTGGCATGTTCAGGAAGCCCGGTAATTATAATCATAAGTATCACAAATGGTAACAGTGACTCTAGTCATTCAGTAAAATTGAATTATTTTCAGGAAATGTCCTTTTTTTTTCCAAGCCTAATTGAATTTATTTTGGTATTAATCATCATAGCAAAATAAAAGAGAACCGTGGTTTCTTAATTATGTGCCTAAGAATTCTGTAAAAACAAAGGTTAAAGTCTTTTCTTAGTTCATATTATACTCTCATTTCTTTGTTGTTAACCATCACAAGAGGCTTTTGTATTAGCTGTGGGGAAGTATCAACAAGAGGAAAAGTATATTTTTATTGGCTTCTGTTCATCAACTAGTCCTAGAAACTGGAATTTCAAAAGAAATTCAAGGCAGTTTCTCTGTTAGATTTACCAGGAAGTTTCCATAAATGCTTGCTTCTCTGATGAATGTGCAGTGGCGAGAAAGCCTAGGTTGTAAAGTCAGGTTGCCTGGGTGTGAATCCTGGCTCAACCAGTTGCTGGCTTGTGACTTCCGGCAAGTTGTTAAACCTTTCTGGGCTCCAGTTTCCACAGTCTCAGAAAGACTGAATAAAAGAATGAATATTAAGTGTTTAGTGTGGTTGTTGCTGTATTTTAAAATCCCTGCACAAAAATATTGGTTTGAAGGGATACATGTACCCTATTGTTTAATGCAGCATTATCAACAATAGCCAAATTACAGAACGAGCCCAAATGTCCATCGACTGATTAAAGGATAAAGAAGTTGTGGTATATATACACAATGGACTATTACTCAACCATAAAAGAGAATGAAATCTTGTCATTTTCAATGATGCAGATGGAGCGAGAGTGTATTATGCTAAGCAAGATAAGTCAGAGAAAGGCAAATACCATATGATTTCACTCATATGTGGAACTTAAGAAACAAAACAGATGAACATAGGGGGTAAAAAAGAGAGGCAAGCCATAAAACAGACTCTTAAATATAGAGAACTAACTCATGGTTACTGGAGTGGGGGAGGGCGGGAGGATGCGTTTAAATGGATGGTGGGTAACAAGGAGGGCACTGGTAGTGATGAGTGCCGTGTGTTGCATGGAAGTGATGAATCACTAAATTCTACACGTGAAACTAATATCCCACTTCATGGTAACTAACTGGAATTTAAATAAAAACTCGAAGGAAAAAAATAAAATCGCTGCATGGCGAGAAGTAAAAACTGATATTATTAGTTATCATCCTGAGTGTTCCATTAGAATCCACAAAACTGACCATCCTAGAAGGTAGTAGAGCACATACCATCATCAGAGCTGGCCCATCCGGAACTAAGCTATTAGGAATGCATTCAGGTTTGAATCTTTCCATAAAACCTTCTATAGCTATGAAATGTTGTGATGCTTCTAAATGGAATTGGCACTAAATTCTCACAGTGAGAATTTATTATCTATTTTATACAATTAAAATTAGTTTGGAAGTCCTCTATGTTACCTTGAAAAAAAATTCCATCAGTGAATAAAATGCTACTACATATTTATAAGCACTCAGTATTTTTCTTTTATCAATTATATGTACAAAGAAAAGAATTTTAATGTCTAGGAAGTGAAAACTAGTAGAGGAAAGCAGGATGACAACAATTGCCCTCTCTTTTATTTTTATATTTCTTTTTCCCTTAGATCTGAGGAATAAAAATAAAGTTACTTCATTACAATTTTAATGATAAAGCCCTACATCAAAACTACAGGACTTAAGTCTCTCTTCCTCGAATCCAGAAACCATAGACAATATGGAATAATAGAGTGGACGCTTGAGGTTCACGAAGAAAATATCTCAAGAACTCCTGGTATCCAGTATTTTTAAATACAACTACTGTAAAGCATCACAGGTTCCTAGTAAAATAGAGCAGAATCTAATTAGTTATATATGCTCTTTGAAGGCTCATCATGGACTTACAGGTAATAATAATAGCTAACATGTATGGAGCACTAACTGCAAGCCACGTACCATTTCAAGCCTTTTTTAATCCTCACGAGAATCCCATAAAGTGGGTATTATTGTTACTTTTCTCATTTTAAAGTTGAAAAAACTGAAGTACGAAGAGGTTAAGTAATTTGCTTCAGGGGGTTACTTAGCAGTGGCAGTGACGTGTTCAACCCAGGTGGTCTGGTGCCTGAGTGCACTTAGGCACACGGCTATTCTCCCTCCAGTATAAACACTATGAAAGTCCTTTAGAAAGCTCTTGTCCTACATAAGGTCCGCATGCTTGTTGATATGCAAAGTCTTGTACAAAGCGTTATTGTATTATAGATATTATGCCGTCAACCACTTACTAAAGACTGCTTCTCCCACATGATTCTAATTCATCCCTCAGCAAAGTTGCACGTTATTATAGGTCAGCGAACCATCAGGCACTTGCAAAATATTAACAACTGATGGGATTATATTTGTGATTCTCAAGAGCCTTCCATATAAACAATGATGAATTTATAGCTAGTTAGGATAACTATGTTTTGGTGAAAGCAAGCTATTTAACCTATTTTTAAAGGAAAAAAACTTTAAAATGTCAAATAATGAAATTCATCAACATTTTGTAGGTTTCTCTTTTTTTTGAGAACTATAAAAAATAATTGTATGCCATTCTCCCCACAACCCCTCTTTTTTTCTTTTCTTTTTTTTTTTTTAAAGATTTTATTTATTTGACAGAGATAGAGACAGCCAGTGAGAGAGGGAACACAAGCAGGGGGAGTGGGAGAGGAAGAAGCAGGCTTATAGCGGAGGAGCCTGAGGTGGGGCTCGATCCCACAACACCGGGATCATGCCCTGAAATGAAGGCAGATGCTTAACCACTGCGCCACCCAGGCGCCCCACAACCCCTCTTTTTTTCTAATTATATTAAGGACCACGACAAAACTCTGGACTGTAACGTCAGAACAGGGCCACTGTATGGATAGGTGAAGCTTTCGATGAGGACAGAGAACAATGTTTCTCTTTCTGTTTACTTTTTCTCTCAGGTCTATGTGGTAGAGCTTGAATGTTTTTTCTCTTTGGAACATGCTACCCATATTATACTTTAGTCAAGATTGGAATGTGACTCCTGGAAAAAGAAGGTGAAGTGTGGTCTACTTAGGACTTTCTCTTTTCTGAGTATCAGAAGAGGAGGATAAGAGTGAGGAACCAAGGTGAACATAAACTCCATCTTAGCACAACGGGGAAGGAGACTATATAAAGATATAAGGTAAAACTCCTTTCCAGAAATAAGTAGGTTGAACCTGGAATCTTCTGTATCTTATTTTACTAATTCTATTTCAATATAGTTTGATAAATATTTATTGAGCTTTTACTGGCTGTTAATAGAGTGAAAAAAGAGCATGCTTCTTAGTGGTGGCTGGAGTTTGCCTTGGATCAGGGTGGATAGTTCTTGATTTTAGTTCCCACCCAAAGACCATAGCATATATTTACCTATCTGTGGAAAACCTTTGTGGAGAAATAGAATTCATACTCTTTTTTGGATTTTCAGGGGTTCCCCCCTTTAATTACAACTATCTTCTTATTTCCTCCTTTTTATAAAAGTTCACGATCTGATCTATGATTGTTACCTTCTCCAAAGTTCAGGTGATATGGTGGAGTTAAAAATGTGTATTATTTACCAGAATTGCTCCTTAATTAATTTAGGAGATATATTTTGAAGGGTACTTAGAATGGGGAAGGAGAGGAAAAAGTCATGCTCAAGTGTAGAAATGGACTATAAAATAATTCTAGAGAGACCAGAAGTAAAATTTGTTCCTGAAAAGTTTAACCGAGGGAGTTGAGGTGGGCAGGAGGGGAGTGGACAGAGAGAGCCAGGCACGATGTGGGCAGGTCCTCAATTAAGGCTTGTTAAGTGAACAATCAGACTTGACTCTGCCACAATCCACTAAATAAGTTAGGTTGAACAAGCCCATCAGATGCTTACTATGAGTGTGTATGTATTCATAGGTGGGTGTATAAAACAATGAAGGGACTGAAATTGCTTTTACACAGAATGAATCAGAGAGAGCAAATTTAAGGATAAAAGAAACTCAGACAGAAGATTATGGGTATGTGAGAATTAAGAATGAATCATTTCCAGCTATATTTGCGTTGAAAAAGATTACTAATTTCCAGAGTGTGGAAGGAGTCCTTTACCATGTTGGAGTTAGTTTAAAGGTCTCTACTAACAATTTAAAAAAATCTTACCAATACAAAGTACACCCATTTTCATATTTCTGGAAAATTAAACCATTTTCATAACATTATGTAAAACAGTATGTTGTAATATAATTGATGTGAAAAAATTATTTTCTCCCTTTAGTTTTACATTCAGGAAAGTTTTAATTGCAAGGCATTAGCTTTAGAATTTGTGCAGAGACTGTTACAGAAGACAAAGTTTGGTTTTGACTAAGTTTTAACAGGTTCTATAAATAAACATTATGCACCATGTCCAGATAACGCCACCGAACTTCTGATATATTTAAAAACAGGGTGGGATGCTTTCCACAATGCAGTCTTTTCTGCTTTGAGTTTTGTTGTATAAATTTTAGTAACTACTCTAGTAGGTAGAGCGTGAAGAGTGATAAGCAAATGACATGATCAAATAATTGCAAATTATGTCTTAGTTTATCAGAGCAGAGTGACATATTTTAAGAGTTGGTAGTAGTGGTGATTAATTTAAATACAGTTGGGGAAAGGACTCTAAGCATTTCAGTCAGAGAGAGCATTAGAGCAAAAACCCTCAGTTTGGTCTTTTTGAAAGAGAAGTGGGCAGGAAACAGTGAGAAAGCTATTTGATGGACCAGTGGAAGAACTAACATAGCACATCGTCGACCCCAGTGATTAGTAGGATTGTTTTCCTAAGCTTAGTAGGAAGACACTGAGAGTATTAAGCAGAGAGTAACATGTTAAAATCTGTGTGTGTGTGTGTGTGTGTGTGCACACGTGCGTGTATCTTCTTTATTTACCACACTGCTCTTTCTAGAAGAATGGAAAATATAAGAATTTTTTCATTAGAAAAAGTGCATTAATAATTTGTTTTGT
Organism: Ailuropoda melanoleuca; assembly: GCF_002007445.2. Taxonomy (NCBI): domain Eukaryota; kingdom Metazoa; phylum Chordata; class Mammalia; order Carnivora; family Ursidae; genus Ailuropoda; species Ailuropoda melanoleuca. The sequence continues at coordinate 152,362,983 of NC_048218.1, forward strand.
TTTATATCTCCTAAACTCTTCCACATGCATTGTTTTATATGACCCCACAAACCTGTTACAAGTTACACATATGTCAGAAATATGAGCTCTAATCCACAGATAAGGAAGCTAGGTCAGAGAAGGTGAGTGAATGATCCATGATCACTTGGTTAGAATGAAGACTAGAATTTATAAATCCTGAATATCTATTACACCAAACTGTTCGCTCTCATACTTCACTATGTGCCCCTTGATCCACTCTACATGGGATATTATATAAGATTGAAAACTTTCGAATACTTCTTTATAGTTCTTTAAAATACCTCAAAAAAACTAAATTCTTCAGTCTTTGCTTGGTTAAGTATCAGCATTGCTTGGGTTTTGAAATCTCTGTAAATAAGGAAAATTTGCCATGGTCCTTATCTTTTAAGCTTATAATCAATTCTAACAGAACACAAAGGTGGATTATCAACTAAATATACAAAAATCATGCATTGAAACATAAATTACTCAAACCTACAAATCTCACATTTTTAAATCTGATTAATTAAATAAAAATAAACTTGAGTGAAGTTTATTTTCTTTGATTATGATATGTTAAATGAATGAGTAAATAATGTTAAGAAGGGGAAAACATTTTGGGAGAAATAGAATGTAAGAATAAATGGAGGAGAAAAAAATGGATATAAACTAAAAGGGACAAAGATGGAAAGAAAACGACAGAACCATTTTTCTGAAAGAACCCTTTATCCTTTCTTAGTGGGAAGGTAGTATGGCTAGTTGTTGGTGTGACCACTGATTTTCTTCTATTGCTTTAATCGTGACCTCTAGTTCAATTTTCAAAAAGTTAAACAGGGGCGCCTGGGTGGCGCAGTCGTTAAGTGTCTGCCTTTGGCTCAGGGAGTGATCCCAGCGTTCTCAGATCGAGCCCCACATCAGGCCCCTCCGCTGGGAGCCTGCTTCTTCCTCTCCCACTCCCCCTGCTTGTGTTCCCTCTCTCGCTGGCTGTCTGTCTCTCTGTCAAATAAATAAATAAAATCTTTTAAAAAAAATAGTTAAACATAGCAGTGTCCATTAATGTTGTAGCTGCCTTGTTTTTTAGGCCAGGTTTAGGATGAGAACATGCGACCATATCAACTGAAACACCAAAACATGGTATGGGTTTGGGAGTTGGGGGGAAAGAGGACAGGTTGCTACATCCATCACCTTCTCACTGCTTTGGCCAATGTTTTCAAACACCCTTCCCTCCCTGCCTCTGTCCCCAGTAGCATAAAGGGACTAGAAATCATTCATAATGACTTCTAAGCCCTCTTTTTCAAACAATGCTGGTATCATAGGAGCAAATTTTATAAAAAACTGATGTTCTGATCATTGGGCTGCACATAGGACTCTCCACTGCCATGGTCAGAAAAGAGAAAGTTCCTGACCATGTTGATGACTGGAGAGTTAGAAGAGAGAAAAAACACAAACAGTGTTCTAGCTTCTTATAACATTTGCTTTCAAACATAAGCCATACCAAATATGGTTCCCTGGCTGGATGCAGAATGGAATGCATTTTGAAAACACCTATTTGGCATGTTGCAACAAAATATATGCCAAAAATCCAAAAACCTTGTAAACATCTATGGTTTCAGAGACATGTTGTACTTTCATGCAGTATAATAACACAAAAATCACTAAAATAGAAGCTCCCTTCTTGGATAAAAAGCTTCCCTTTTTTGAAATAAAGAAAACTGTGCCAATTTTTACTTAACAGTGAAATTTTTCAAATTCATTATTAAGGCAAATAAAAATGAATATTTTATTTTTTTACATTTTTCTTTTTTAATTTTTTAAAAAAGGTTTTATTTGTCAGAGAGCGAGCAAGAGTGAGAGAGCACAAGCAGGGAGAGTGACAGGCAGAGGGAGAAGCAGGCTCCCCCCTGAGCAAGGAGCCCGATGTGGGATTTGTTCCCAGGACCCTGCGATCATGACCTGAGCTGAAGGCAGACCCTTAACTGACTGAGACTCCCAGGCATCCCTTCACAATTTTCTTTTAATCAGAAACATTTTTGTTTGTCCTATGAACTCTCTTAGACGTGCTTCTTATGGTAAACATTATTTTGAGAGTTATCAATTGGTCTATGCTGAATCGTAATGGTTTATACTTTCCTTTTTATCTTTTTTGACGGATATTTTTCTTTAAAAAGTAAATGTTTATTCCCTTACTGATAACTTATGGAAAAAATAACAAACATATGTATGAAGAGTATATATTTGCTAATTGATCTTCATATCACTTACATGATTTGATCAACTGGAGAGTAGACATTAGAAAACAATACTGGTGTATGTAAGACCATAGTTTCAAAGAAGTACACAGTCATGAACCTACTATTTTATTGGTATAGCAGATATATTGTTCTGTGGAGGTGGTACGGGACTATTAAGAATAAAAAGTCTTCACTGGATTCCTAAGTATCTGACAGAGATTGCCTTGCATCCTCAATTTATGCATCTTTAGAGCCTTGGGAGCAGCTGTCACACTGTAATTAGCAGTAAATGTTGGTGGAATGGGCACGCGAAGGGTCTAATGGGCTTAATGAAGCCATGAGCTTGGATATGTTTGCTGCCTGTAGATCTAGTTGGCAGTACATAAGGGTTTTGAAAGGTGGTGTTATACAGTTGCTCCAGTATTCATAATATTAATGTAGCCAAGGAAGTTTTTTTAAAAAGCATCAAATTTATCTCAGTTGAGTAATATACCATTATGCTTATAATCAGGAATAATAATGCAACAAGTATTATTTACTGAGCATAAACTATATTAGGCATTTTACCAAGTGATTCACATAACCTGTCTAAGTGAATCTGTACAAATATTCAGTTTTAAATATGATGAACTTCAAATCTCAGAAAGCTTAAGTAACTTGTCTAAGGATTACAACCAGCAAAGATCTGAATCAGGAATCTGAACCAAGTTTTACTTACTTCACAGCCTATAGAACTTTTATCTATGCAGCTACTTCTTCTAGGAAGACCAAATAGAATATTATGTATTACTTTAAGTGCCACATAACCAATGGCCAACTTACCAAAGACAGGCCATGTATCAATGCACAGCAAGGAAACACTACATACAGTTAAATAAATCTCCATATACATCCAGAAACTGTCACTAGACTCCTATACTTGAGTCATATATTGTCCCCTAAACAGAATGGTGACTACAAAAGGATATGCGTCCTTTGAGAAGATAATGGGAGATTAGGCACCTATGTGACATCAAGCTCCGAAGGAGTGAAAACAAATAATGACCTATTTAGAATTGTGATATTCATCCAACTTTGTCAGCTCCTTGCAACAACTGGCCTTGGCATTAAAACAGTTATTCCAGGAGTAGCTGTGAGTCATCCCATGCCATTGGCACCGTTCACCCTGCTCATACCGTGCTCAGAATTCCATGAAGTGCTAATGAGTAATTTCATGGTAACAGACAGGATAGAGGAGCACTTCCTGGCACAAAGAGCCATTGGTTATTTTTGAATTTTAAATATTGTGGCATTGATTCATTCATTTTAGAAAAATTATTTGAAAATGCATGAAAAGAAAGATCGCACATATTTGTTTCCACTCATTGATAGCCAATTTAAAAATACATACTTTGTTTTTATTAAAAAGGCCATTTAACTTGATCTGGAAAATAAATTGAATGTTGATTCTCGAAACAAAGCTTTTTGGCCTTTGAAATCAAATTCAAGGATAACCTTCTAATATATAAGTATGTAAGATAGTTATAACAGAACCTGAACATAGACACTCAGTAAATATAGCTAAGATGTTACTATTGTTGGCATTTTATATCTGTAAATCACATGAATTGTGGTTAACTACCAGTTGATTCCATTATTAATTAAATTATTTCAACATAATATACTTATTTTTGCTGTTATACAATATATTATATTAATGAATATTATAATTTTAAATAACTATAGGCAAGCTTTATGAGTATTTCATATTAAACTAATTGGTTAATCATTATAAATTCTTCAATAGAATGACTTTGGGATCAATAGAAGCAAACTTGATTTTATTCTAAAGGTGTTTTTTTCCTAGAAACCTAGTGTTTCTTCTACTGTTTTGATAATTCATTTTAAAATCATTTATTTTTATTTTTTTAAGATTTCATTTATTTATTTGAGAGAGAGAGAGAAAGAGAGAGCACAGGAGTAGAGGCAGGGGGAGAAGCAGGCTTGCCGCTGAGCAGGGAGCCCAACATGGGGCTTGATCCCAGGACCTTGAGATCATGACCTGAGCGAAGGCAGATGCTTAACTGACTGAGCCACCGAGGCACCCCATTTTGAAATCATTTAAAGGACCAGTCTTAAGCCATAATGTACATTAAACGATCTAATTTTCTGAATCAAGTGCCAGAAAATACAATCAAATATGAATTCGTTTATTTTGGATCACATTGTCACCAGTGCAAACACCTCATGTATTTATAGGATCATATAAATCCTGGATCTGTTTGAATCTTGAAAAATTGATTTAATTGATATGGTATTATTTTTTAAAAGGTATTACTGAAACTTTTGTCCCCATGATAAGATTTTATGAAGATCTGGGGTGCATAAACTGATTTTTTAAAATCAAAGCTAGATACATTAAGCTAATTTTGTAATTATCTGCATTTTTCAATAATTTATACAAAGTGAAAATAACGTACTTTGGAGAATCTTTTTTGTAAAAGTATCTTAATAGGGTGATAGCATAAAGATAATTTCTACCAGACTAGAGATATAGCTAAACAAAAATAAACAAACTGCAGTGAGAGAGAATCTTTTTTTTTAAAGAAATCCATGAAAGTTGTGTATATGTCTTTAACTCAATATTTTTAGTATATAAAGGTTTTAAATCACTTCCAGCTCAAATGATTTTTGTTTTCTACGAAGCTTTCCCCTTAAGTGATGTTGCAAGAACTTGCTGTCAATGGCCTGTTAGTGAACATTAGTTCTCACAGCAAACCCGAAAGAGGGCATGCTGAAGGCTGGTGCCAGGGAGGAGGCTTGCTTGTGTGGGATTTCTTTCACCCCATCTTCTTCCTTCAAATAGTGCGATAGTAAGTTCTAGCCTTGATGCCAAATTTAGCAACCTCTAAGATAACCCCATGAATAGAGTGAATTTTTACTCATGCTCAGAATTGGGTGATGGAGATGGACCCTTGAAGAGTATGAATTTGCTTAGATTCAATTTGGGGATTTAGAGAAACTTCCTTTGTTCCAGGGGAATGGCTTTTTTTTTTTTTTTTTAAGCTTTCCATTAGGCCCATGGAACTTAGACTTTTGGTGGGTATAAATTTATCATTAAAGAGGAGTTCTTTAATATTCTGCAGCATGTGTGAGTGTTCGGGATGAAGGAATGTGGTAGGAGTTGAAAAATTGAAAAGGCCTCGCCAACAAAGTCAGTGTCTTGGGGAAGGGTGAACTGGCCTCATTCACTCAGAGCTGTTGGCCAGATACGGCCCCTTTAGAGGAAGTAGGGGCACCCCTCCCCCAAGTTTGTATTCTCCTTCGTTTAAAAAATGTTCACTTTATTAAAACACCTATCTTCTCACCCACTTTAGATTTCCAGGCAGCCAGCGGTGGTATTACCATAATTGTTTTTATTATCATTATCATTAAACACTCTTTTTAGTTGCTGGTGCTAGCTTGAAAGTCTCCATATTGTGTGTGTCATCTAGGTTCACCTCTATAGAAGCTATGCTTTCCCTGTCACAGCAGCCATATCAGATTTCCTTCTGGAGAAAAGCCCAATGGTTTGGTACTATTTTCATTTGAAGAACTAGAGGTTAGCTTTTACTTTTCTGAACTCTTTTGGAAGTTGTCTTCTACGATTTGAATGTGACATTTTGATCTCACTTTCCCAGGTGCCCCCTTCATGGTTATTTTTCCTGCTTTTCAGCATCCTCTAAATTGACAAAAACATATATGTACAAATTCTGTAACTGTGAGATTCGAATTTAAAAAATCAGGCATCATTCTCCTATTTCTAGCAGAGGGATATATATATATATATATATGGAACGTGTTGTAAAGGTGTTTGGCTAAAAAGACCAGGTGTTGTCCTAAAATTAGGAAGCTGGTAAATGCCATTGGTCTGGAGGCTACCAGCCCATTGCCCGACCCTCACTGCTGCCGGGATAGCTAGCTGTTGTCGATGCCTGACCCCAGGGCTTCTCCTTTCATCCTGCCTTTGTATCTACCTGTAGTGTCTCCTGTTGGGAGAAAGCAAGAGAAAAACAACTGGCACCAGAGTCAGACAAATGCAATTTTCAGAATAAGACAAAAACAAAAACAAAATTAACCCAGCATTAGAGAGCATAGTATAGAAGGGCAGATGTGAGGCTAAGAAAGATAATTCATTTCCTTTACTGATTAAAAGTAGACCTTCAGGGACGCCTGGGTGGTTCAGTTGGTTGACTATCTGCCTTTGGCTCAGGTCATGATCCTGGGGTCCTGGGATCGAGTCCTGCATCAGATTCCTTGCTCAGCAGGGAGTCTGCTTCTCCCTCTGCCTGCCGCTCCCCTTGCTTGTGCTCATGCGCTCTCGCTCTCTGACAAATAAATAAATAAAATCTTAAAAAAGAAAAAAAAAGTAGACCTTCAATAGCACTTCTAAGCATTATTATTCTCCACCTTCCAGTAACTGTCTTCTCCATCTGAATTGGTTTATGCCACTTTATTGACTGTACCACCCATAATATATTTATCACTGTTTATGTTATATGCAGTGTCTTTTTGGGTGTGACAACGCATCGTGCATTAGGTGAGAGCTTTTTGTTATACCAAGGCACATAAAACAAAGATTAGTGAATACCGACATTTAGGGCAAATAACACATTTAACTATATGGGTTAATACACAGGATCCTCTGCTAAGAAATGAAGAACATGGCACTTTTTTTTAATTGCTTGTAGTAGTAATGTTGGTTAGCCCTCTCCTGGCAGTTTATGACATATGCCGGCAACTGCCATAATAGAGTGCTCCTTGGAATGGCTCCCCATGTTGTAGACAAAACATTAACATTCGAAGTCTTTCCTACCAAATTGGTTCATCAACTGGTATGATGCATTGAGAGTCTATGTGATGACAGTTTTGGAAGTGCCATCGTTGAAGCTGCGTTGACCTCTGAAGGTCAAAACTGTTCTCGTTCAATGTTTCTAATGTTTCATCACCACTCCACTCACAAAAGATTCCTGCCGCATATTAAATGCTTGTTATAGGCTCGACCTATACAGCCTCTCTACATGTGATGTATTGTTAAGGCTACTCGCATGCAGTGTGATATTTAATCAGCACAGAAAACTTGCAGGTTGAGTGTCACCCTGTTTTATCGATGAATTTAAATAACATTTCTCGGATGATGTGGGTAGTGGAGTAGATACTCAGACCCAGGTTTGCCTAACTTCAAGTGCATTGTCTTGGTACCGTACCACGCCAGACGGGAGATCAGCTACTGATTCTTAACCAATTAATTCTCACTAATCGTTGCCTTTGTCACATTACCTTTTTTCTCTTACCCTGTAAATTAATAGAAGACCAGTGCTGTCTTAGACTTCTTCATGTCTCCTTAGCCCTGATCACAGTGTCCCTTACCATACAGTGATTCATAGCCGGAATGAACGATTTCAGCAGTTCTTCAGAAAAACAGCTTTCTTCTTTTTTTTTAGAGATTTATTTTTTTTTAGAGAGAAGGTGAGCATGGGGGGGAGGGGCAAATGGAGATGCAGAAAGAGAATCCCAAGCACACTGTGCATCAAGCGCAGAGCCCTGATGTGGGGCTTGATCTCACAACCCTGAGATCATGGCCTGAAATGGAAATCAAGAATCCCAATGCTTAACCAATTGAGCCACCCAGGCGCCCCCGGAAAAACAGCTTTCTAAAGTGACTTGTTTGTTTATATCATGTTAGTTTTAGGATTAGCAAGGTTTGATATCTTGGAGGCTGAGCTAAAGCCTTACTTTACAAAATTTCAAAAGCTGAGAAAAGATGAGAATCTAGTTTTGTTCTAAGCTACACGACAAGAATTATGTTTCTTTGTTCCTTTTTTGTCTCCCCGCCACCCCCGCCCCCATGCACCATATGCTGCTATCAACAGTCGCTAGTGTGGCTGCCAGTCTTTGCATGAATGTCCCAGAGTTGCAGACACTGTTCCATCCAAGCTCCATGAAGAAGTCACACCCAGCAAAGGTAGCTTAGAGGCAGGACGATGACAGCCATCATGGATTTGTTGTGTTGTGTTGTGTTTTGCTTTTTGTTGGATGCTTTGGGCACATTCTCAAAACAAAGTTCCTCCCACAATACGTGAAAAGAAATCAACATCGCTTCAAAATCACTGGGCTTCTGTCTAACAATTTGCAGTTAGCAACTAGTGTTTTTTATTCTTCCAAGACCACTGGGTGTTTCGGAAGGTGGCTTTTGATTTGTGAACATCCTTAAATGAAACGAGGACAGTGTTTGTGCAGCTGCTGACAGTCTTAGCAACTCTGCTCTGGGAGTAAAACTGTAGCAGGAAAGTAAAAAGAAGAGACTTCCTTCAGCTTAGCACAATTATATGGAAACCGTATTTGATATTAATGTTTTTCTTTTCCCAAGTCGTGGATTTCATGTGACAGTTACATTTTGCCCCATTCAGTCAGCAGGAAAACATTCTTCTTATCTGGAAGATGTTAAGTGTAAAACTGCTAACATTTTCTGGAATGATTTTCAAGCTATCTAAATTTGGGCTTGTGCATCTAAATCTCTCCTCCGCACATACGTAAATAAAGGCTCTTTGCTATCTTTGTGTCTTGATACTGGCTATTACAAGTTGTAAATGAGACTTTAAACAAACCATGTTGATTCATCTGCAGATTTCTCATCAGTACTCAGGTCAGTTGTTTTCCTGTTTCATTCCCTTAATTATTGATGATGTCACTGAGGCAGGAATTGCACATCTATCACAATGGTGAGGAAGGGGGGAGAGAAACAGTTGGGGAGGAGGAAGAAGGAGAGTAGGGAGCAGGAAAGTGTGCGAAGAAGGGAGGTGGGGAAAAGAACGATGAGGGGAGGAGCAGCGGGAAAAGGGGAGAAGATGAGGAAGAGAAGTAGTAGGGGGAGGAAGGGGAGGAAGAGCATAAGAATCACCAAAGTGTGTCCCCTGTACTTTAAAGACATTATTAGCTCATTAGATGAGATTGGGAAAAAAGAAAAAAAATGAAACCAAAAAAAAGACACTGAAAAGAAGGAGAAGGTGGATGATACTGAAATTCAACACATTGAAATATACTTGAGCCCAAACTGAGATTAAATTAAAATAGCAGATAAAAAAGCTTTCTATAATAATCCAAGGAATGGACATATTTTTAAAAAGATTTCATTTATTACTTACAGAGAGAGAGAGAGTGGGGGAGGGGCAGAGGGAGAGGGAGAGAATCTCAAGCAGACTCTTGGCACCAAGCGCAGAGCCTGGACATATTTTTTTTAATGGTAGCTGGCATTTGAGAAATAATTCATATGTGGGGAACTGGCTTTGTTGGTTTTGTTTAAAAATGATTTAAATTTCACCTTTAGTTTTTGATAGTGGTATTTCTAAATGTTGTGTTTTAAGCTGCAAAAAGACTGAATAGCTATGTCATAAGACTAGAGATAAATTGCATCTTTCAGTAGGCCCACAGTGATTTAACACATTAGCTTAGAGCTAATGTAAATTACAACCTTGTATCACATACTAAGAGCTCACTTACCTAATACTATTTTTTTTTTTTTGAAAGGGACTTTAGGGAAAGTTTTGACTAACCGAGGAAAAAAAACACAAAAACATACTGAACACACCCAAATCTTGGTAAATTAGATAATAGAACTTTTCTTTTTCCTTCCTTCCTTTTTAATTTTTTTCGTTCTAATTTTGGTTTCTAAGTTTATACATATAACATGTAATTCATCTCTCAAACATCTGTGCATATAAGTCAACAGGCATACTTATTAACTTCATGAATATATGATTCCTTGAGTGTTCCAATTCAGTTCTTCATCTGCACTCTCTTCGTCAGCAGCTACTTAGGAAACTCAAAGAAAAATCTTGAGTGCTACCTTGAAAGGAGAAAATTTGACTTGTGCTAAACCTCCTTTTAATTTTGACAACCTAATTGAGCTACATGAAAGTGAGAACAAAACGAGCAGCACTTCTGGGTGCTTTTATTAGATTGAAGCTTTTATAGAACTTGTTTGCCCTTGTAAACCTTTTCACATCTGAACTTTTTTTCACCTGTAAACCTTCCCAACTCAAATTGGTCAGTGAATTCTGTTCAGATTCACCTAATGTTCGGCCTGATAGAATTGAGTTGTTTAAACTCTTTATTCCGTTACTCGCCGTGATCATAGACCTCTTCATTTCATGTTTCACCTCCTTCTGAGAAAATACCGTGAACCAGAAGCATGTTAATTTGTAGTTAAATATGATAGGTGGATAGACTTTGATAGGTTGGATTTTTAATTTTATTAATATAAAAATATTGATGCCTTCATGATCACAAATCTATTTCATCGAAACTGTGTGTGGCAGGTGCCATCTAAAGAGGGGTGGTTAGAGAGGGGTGAGCTCAGGGGCCCATGGCAAGGCTCTGACATGTTGCTCAGTCAGGATCATGTGGTTCTGAGTCTGACCTTGAGGTCTGTAGGCCTAGAATCTAGATGTTTCCCTTGTACTCAGAAGGTATATCAGTCTTCCAGGGACTGACTGGCATGTTATCTCTTAGGTAGGGGCTTGTAATTGATAGTGAGAATGGTGACTAATGAGGAACTAGGCACTCAGGTCTGCTTAACAGTCCACTATCTACAAGTTTGCATACCTTTCCAGTCAGCAATTTTTGTCTCTTTGGAGTTAAATTTGTTTATTTTTATTTTATTTTACATTTCCAGTATAGGTAACATACAGTGTTATGTAAGTTTCAGGTGTACAATGTAGGTGATTCAGCAACTCCATACATCACCCAGTTCTCGTTATTGAATTAAATTTAAATAACTAGTCTCATCAAATCATGATGAGAAAGATTTGTGCAAAGCCACTGTAGTGTTAAACCCTGGAGTCTTAAGACTGGAGAATGTTATTCTCTGATCAGAGCTAAACACCTGTTGCAAATACACACTCTTCTGTCCCTGTCTTTTCTACTTCTTTCTCATTTGCACATTTACTACGGGTTAAAGGGACACTTGCTTTCTAAGATACTTTAAGGACAGGCCGATAGAAATTCTTTTTAATACAAGCTTCCAAAATAATTTCAGCAAGGATAAAGGTTTGCTACCCCAGCAGTTAAATGCCTTTCCCCAGAAGTGACACATGACTTCCATCTCTATTTCATTAGTCAGATTAAAGGCATAAATCTCACCTAATTTTGACAAGGGCAGCAAAATGTGGTCATATCAAAGATGTGGCAGGAGAATCAGAATATTTATAAACATACCTAATGACCAACACTGAAATCCAAGCAGATCTTTATTTTTTTTAAAGATTTTATTTATTTATTTTAGAGAGAAACAGCCAGTGAGAGAGGGAGCACAAGCAGGGGGAG
>NC_048218.1:152494629-152505146 GCF_002007445.2 Ailuropoda melanoleuca
TGTTCCCTCTCTTGCTGGCTGTCTCTCTCTGTCAAATAAATAAATAAAATCTTAAAGAAAAAAAAAGAATCAAGATCTAGAAATAACTAAATTTCCCATTGACAAATGATTTAATATATAAACTGTATATTCATACAGTACTGTATGGAATGCCTTATATATGGTGTCCATGTAATATAAATTATATTATTATTATATATTGTATACATATATAATCTCAACATGGATAAATCTCATTGACAACTTTTGGGTAAAAATAAGCAAGTTAAGGATGACTACACTTGAGTTTATTTATATAAATTTTAAAGGTATGAAAAATAAAATATTTAAGGACATGTTCATCTGTAGTAAAACTACAGAGAAAGTAATGATAAATACAAATAATAAGACTTTTAAAAATCTGGATATAAGGGAGAGGATAATATTAGAATCTGTTGATAAGTTTATTGATCTGGGCAGTGTTTTATTCCACTTTATATTTTATATGTCATAAATACTATTTTATGTTTGAAATATTGCATAATGCATTTGAACAAAACAACATAAGATTCTTTAGAACTCTGCTAATTTCACAGATTAATTTCCACATAAACTTTAGTATTATTTTGGTGAATTAAAAATATTCCTGTTGGGATTTAATTGAAAGCATATTGAACATTATAATACACTAAAAAAAAAAAAAAACCCAATGCCTTGTTTTCAAAAGCAGTGGATGCCTTCTAATTTTTCATATTTCTTTTTGTGATCATCAGGGGAGTCTTAAATTTTTCTTCAGATATTTCTGCACAGTTTTGTTAAGCTTTTTCCTAAGAAGTTAGTATTTGTTGTTATTGTAAGTGGAATCTTCTCACTTGTTTGAAACAGAAAGGCTTTACATTTCAATCTGTTGGTTTATTCAGCCATCAATTTGGACTTTCTTAGTTTTTTCTCTATTTTTTTTTCCATTCAGTTCATGACTGGTAATGATATCATTTCTAATTAATGATAATTTTAAGGAGGAAGATTTAGTTATTTCGACAATAGCTACCTAATGAGATGGTAGTGGTTTTGCCACTTGGGAAATTGAGAGGGTGAGACCTCTACCGTGTAGAGGAGTCAGACTTGAAGGAAGGATTAGAGGGCACGACAAAGGTTGTATATTCTGGGACTCAATAGTTATAATCCTACCCAGAAATAGAGTCTTCAGACAGTTTCTTAAGTAATACTTCCTTCTCTCTCTAACATAAAAAAATGAGTGTGACACCTGAAATATGTGTTTACTTTCAGTATTTTATGTAATTGTCCTAGCTCATAAATAAAGAGCCCTATAATAAAATGTACAATTGCACAAAAAGCTGCACATTTCCTCCATTTGTTAGATGAAAATAGTCAAGGTTAAGATTACCCTTAGCACCATGACAAAGGAGACAAGTGCCAAATTATTTCAGAATAATCAGAAGCTATCACTAAAAACTAAATGCTGTAAAACCCATTATATATCTTATCAAGACAACTGAATATAAAGTATTGGAAAATAAACTCTTCAAAATGGAATTTTTAGGCAATGAAATTTATAGAAATTTCCATTTTTAATATAAAATAGAAATGATTGAACTCCTGTATTTTATTTAGTAGTCTATTAGTTTTACTTACTAAGCCCATAAAAATGCAATAAAAATGGAGCCCAGGCTATTGAGGAATTCGGTCAGTATCATACTCTTTAACTTTGAAAGAATACTTTATTTATTTGTACTTGTTGCGGCATTATGTTTAAAGAAATAGTGATAATTGTAAATAAGGACCACCATGTGGTACAATTTCCCCCTTTCACTAAGGGGGATTCAGTAAATGGTTGTGCCTTTATTGTGTAGTGAAATCTGCCTGAACACTTGATATTTTTTTGAGATAACACTCGATCTTCTTGGGTGCCTTCACACCTAATTTGTAGTAAATTGCATCATCATATTATGTCAGTATCACTGCCCAAATATGGTGGGTGGATGGAAAATCAAATTAGAGGAGTAAAGAGCTTTCCAGGCCTTCTCCTAGCTATGGTCCCCAAGAGTTGCTCTGGAGACAAGAGAGCACATTGGACAAACTGTCATCTTCAAGATTGAAGAACCTCCAAGTTCTACTCATAAGCTCTGGTTTTAATAAGTGTAAATGCTGCCATTAGAATTACCAAAGGACTTTTGTGCCCATTGCCATTGCCATAATTTGGTTCTTTTGAATTTAAGAATAATTCAGACACAAAATGCCCTTTTAAGAAATCACATGCTTGCTTAAATAGATGCATAACAATTGCTTTAACACCTCAATTAAATTTTTGAGAGCAACTATCTTGAATTTGTTTTAATCTGAACAGACACACCATTATGATTTGGTGAAGGCTCTTTAGCTCGGAACACTAACCTGGGGTAGCTTACAGATCAAAGGGGAAAAGTTCCCACAGCAGTACGTCAGGATATCTTTGGCCTAAGCAAGTTTCCAAAGGATAAAGGCCAATTTCTTCATTGTGTGCTTGGATTTAAAACGTTACCTCTTTGCCAATCATTTGGGAGTCATTGAAATAACCTAAATCAATTAAAGATTTCTTTAAAAATAATCTAAAATTAGATTCACATCCTCTTTCAAATATATTTAACCGTGTGGCTTATGTATTCTGTATTCTTGGAAAATTATAGGAAATCATTTTATCTCTAAAATTATAGATGTATAGCTGAGTAGAATTCCACACCCTAATGACCTTGAAACTGAGGAATTCTTATGGCTAAAGCTAAGAATTTTTCCATTGCTTTTTTTTTTGTTGTTTTTTAGAGATTTTGTTTATTCATTTGAGAGAGAGCAGGAGTGCAGAGGAAGAGCAGAGGGGGAGGGAGAGGGACAAACAGACTCCACGCCTGCCTAGCGCGGAGACTGGGGGCTCCATCCCAGGACCCTCAGACCATGACCTGAGCGGAAACCAGGAGCCAGATGCAAGGGACTGAGCCACCCAGGCATTCGTCCACTGCTTTTGACTGAAAAAATCCTTAGGTGATTACTTTCCCCAGCACCACTGTTAGGATTTTGCAAAGTGAAAGAAACTATAGAAGGTGAAAATGGGAGGAGGAAAGTTTAACAGTGACAATATTGCTACACAAGTTTTAAAAGCCCTTAATGAGTTGTTATTCAGCCCGCATGCATATACCAGTGACACCTTGCCAATGGAGGATAGGGGGGATTCCAGTGAATTATCTGTTACTTTTAAAGTTGTTTACCGGGTTTTAGACTTCTTCCTGCTCTGATAATAGTTTCATAACTTTTTTTTGTTGTTATTTAAACAGTGCTCTCAAAGTGTTGTTTACTAAAAATACGTCTAATTCTATCATTTTGCATATGAGTAATCTGTTTTGTAAAAGATAATGATTTCTTAATTATCTAGGTAATATATTTTGTATTTGGCAAATGTTTTTTGCTGTTACCGTTTTTCATTCTTAGAACATTTCTATCTCTTATATTCCAGTAAGCAAATCTAACGTATGTGCATTTGCAGTACTATGATTTAATTATTCAAATTTTCTAATCATTTTCTTTCCATTTACTACATATTATTTACTGAGTGCCTACTATTTGCCAGGCAACATGCCAGACACTGATATTTCATGAACTAAATATCCATGATATCTGCTACTATAAAATTATCATCCATTGAAACTAATGAATGTTTAAACTAATGTTTAAAACCTAGGATGAATTGAATATAAAGGCTTAATTTTCACTTATTCCACAAATATTGGGCATTAAAATGTGCCCTGCCCTGTGCTCAGCCACAGGGGGTTACAGTAGGACGTTTTAAACAATTTAGAATTCAGAAGTTTATAGTTTGTATTTAACTAAGTTTCTGTTTAAGTTTATAGTGTATGTAAGTTTATATTATATAAATTTATGAATATAAGCAAAAAAAATGATTAAGCTCCAGAAAGGAAATCAAAACAACCTGGAAGACTGAACTACTGATAGGTTTGTATTAAGGACATGGGGTGTGTCAAATGCCTTAACAAGTAGATAGGGATTGAAATAAGCATTAAAGGATGAACGTATGAGGTTCGGAAGAAAAAGGCTCGAGTTAAGTTTTCAGGACAAATAGAAGGAAACACACCACAATACAGAGCTGTGAGAACAATGGCCAGTATGTTCCAAGTGTTACTTTGGTAGACTGAAGAATAAAGCTTGTGGTCCGCAGATGTTGTTCTCAGGTACAATGCAGATAGAAAAGGAGGTTAGGATTATACTGTTAAGGGTTAGACCTAATTCTGTAGGTTGCAGGCTGTTCTGAATTTTTTGATTCCATAATCTTAGTAGTACTTAAGTAATATTAATTTATCTGACTATGAAGGTGATGGTGCAGCTGTGCGATGAAGAAGCAATTGAATGTGCAGACAGCAAGTTCCGGTTGGAACAGGCTTAATTTGGAGTGTCAGGGAGATAAGTGTTAGGATAGGTCTGGAAGGCAGTTGGATATACTGGCTAATCTCTTGAGATAGTAGCGCAAATTGGCAATTTGGTTTGGAAGTCAGCTACATCTAGGAAAAGCCAAGGGGGTGAGTGCCATCAGCCACAGTAAATGTGAAAAGGATTCTGTAATTGAACAGGTGCTGATTTTTATTTTTTCAAAAAACCCAGATCATGCAGAAAGTCTATTGATCTGACACCGATAATGTTAGGTGTTTGTGTTTACTTTATTGTTACGTTTTCTTAGTGACCAAAATGACCTTAACATTCCCCTCAGCTTGACTAAAGTTTAAATAGATTTCTTCCCAATTCTAGGCTCCTGACCTCCTTTTTCTTAGGACACTTATACCAGAAAAATTACAATTAGACATTCTTTTTCCGCAACTTTTGGATGTAAATCTTCTCCCAGCCTCTTGTCAGCTTCGTAAGCCAGGACTGTCTTTCTCAGGGACCTGTGAGTCATCCCTTTGAAATGTCATTATCAATAAAAATAGGGTCCCTATTTCCCAGTTTCTGTGGGAGGGTAGGAGCCTCAGTTCCATAAGGGACGGTTAGCAAACACAGACAGCCTGTTGTACGGGTGGTGTAAACCAATCATTTTGCATCTATCTCCCTTTCTATGGTTCATAAATGTGCGGATATACACATGACTCAGACTTAAGTGATTAATGGATGTCATTTCCCTGAACAGTAATCATATCTAGGCGGCATGACTTTACCCAGTCAGAAGGAGGCCCCAGTCTTTCTGTGTGATCCATGATCCCCCTGCCTAGGCAGTTAATCCAGGTGTAAAAAATAGGATGTCTTATTTTATGATCAGATTTAAACATCATCTCCCATTATAGTTTGCTCTAAACTCAGAATTGGGGTAAATTGTATGTGTCCATCTATTAATGCAGAAAATTTTTCTCATTTGGCTTTGTTTCTTTTAGCTTTATGCGATATTTGTGAGAGTAATCATAGTGAGTAGGGAAGAGGGTGAACTGGTAGTACTCATCTCGCAGAGACGAGTAAGAATAAAATGAAATATAGGGGGGAACACTTAGCACCATGATTAGCCTATTGTGAGAATCACCAACTGTTTCTTCTTGCTCTGTTTTTCTTTTCTATTCTGCAGATCTTCCACAGGACAAAATGCTTTTTGGTATTTTTTGAAACTTCCCAATTTTCTTCTATTATGGTTTCTTCCATTTCAACGTAAGATTTTCTTTTACAATACAAAAAAAATATTAAAAATTCTGTAAACTTTCTTCCTTCCCGAATCATAAAGACAGGAATTTGCTTTTTTCTACTTAATATCTTGAAGCTTTTCTGTATCAACGCAGAGTGGTTTCTGTTTCTTCAATATATCTCCAGTATCTTTTATTGTTTTATTATTTTCCATAGTTTTTAGCAGCTCCACTGTCCGTGGACTTTTAAGTTCTGTAAATCTTTTGTTCTTACAAATAATACTCTAGTGAATTTGACTAATTTGTAAACGTATCTCATAGCTGTCATTGCAGACCCCATACTTCTTTTTGCCACCATATATTTTATTGTTAAATTACCCTGATTCAACCTTAAGTTTGGTTAACTAGCTGCTTGGGATGCCACACAGGTCAAATTCTTAAATTGAACATGAGTGTTCGGGTGTGAGGCATAAACTCATAATGCCTAAAACACGGTTCCTTGTTGGTTTAAAGAAAAAGGAAAAAATGTTCTCTAGAAGGAGGAGGGTATTTTCCCTGCTTGAAAAAAAATTTTTTTGGCTCAAAAAAATGTAATTTTTAAAGTTCTTATAGTAATTTATTTATTTCAGAGAGAGAGGGCATGAGCTGGGGATCGGGGGGCGGTATGGAACAGAGGGAGAAGGAAAAGCAGACTCCCCACTGAACAGGGAGCCTGACATGGTGCCCATCCCAGGACCCAGAGATCATGACCTGAGCCAAAGGCAGGTGCTTAACTAACTGAGCCTTCCAGATGCCCCAATAATTTAAGTAATTCAAACACTTTTCTAGAAATAACTTGCATCTTAATAAAGATTGGGTTTGTCCTTGGGTGTTTCCTTAATAATATTGTGGATAGCCTCTTGAATATTTCTAACTACACAGGCTTTATCACTTCAATAAGGACATAAGCTAATTGAAGGTGGGAGCAATATCCTCTTACAGATATTCTTCAAAAAGGCCAGAACAGTGCTTTGCTATTAATACATTTCTATGAACTCATAGAGTGCTCCCATGGTTTAGCTTAATTTCGTCTTCAAATCCATGAAGAGTTTACTTGACGATTCTACCCTTGAACTGACATTATAGAGGCTTACTATGAATGAGGATAACTGTGACTAGAATTCCACTCAGATTCCAACATAAACTGATTCTTGTAACTCCCTGTCACCCCGAATCTTGCAGTCACAAGGTACATTGGTCTTGGTTGATAAACACACATCTTTATGTGAAAGAAACCAGGAAGGGGCTGGATGCAATAGTATGCAGAAGCCCATGCCACTCTTTGGGAAGAGCCAGGTTTGCTTCTTTTCCCAACCTCACTTTTCTCAACTCACTGGCGTATGGAATTGCATGATGGAAATCAGTAACACTACAAATGAAGGTTCTCTCTGCACCCCAGGCATATCAGTGTTTAAACATTGAACAGCCCACCATTGGCTTGGTGGTGGCCATAATTATTACAACTATATGTGTATGGATGACAAAAAGATAGCATAAGTTGTTGCTTCTGCTTAAGAACTTACGGAGAGCTTACACAAGGAGTTAAAAACCATCAGATCTACTGTAGGGTCTCAGTGGAGGTGATGTTGACAGTTAATATTTTGAGAGTGAACCATGTTCCCAGCTTTTTCCCAAGTGTTTTAAATACATGAACTTATTTAATCCTCTCAACCACCTACTGAAGTAGATATGTAGAGGAAAATCGTCTTGCTAATTCCACTTAACAGTTGGCCAAACAAGACCTAGACAAGAAAGCACAGTGATAAGAACAACGAAACAAGGATAGTTGCTATAAAGTGACAAAGGGAAGTCATCCATTCGGAACAGAATCAGTTACATATAGTTACTATTCTTTTGTTAAATATCGACAGTGGTTTTTGGGATAATGATTAACTCAAAATTCTTTCAAAGTTTTTTTTTTTCGTATTTACTATATAGGAAATATTGTTTGTGAATACATCTCAGTGTTACAAATGTTTTCTCCTACAGTAAGGACTTGGGTATTTTGTATTTTGATAAATACAGAACTCAGCCTAACTTTTTCTTATCTTTTTTGGCTTCTCAACAGCACACTGCTGACATCTGTTGCACTATAGCGGTTTGAGAAAACTTTATTGCTTTGTTTGCTCTGATTTATGTGTAATGGGAACAATGTCCTTTGAATTCCATGGCATGATATCAATTCGTATACTGTTTATTTTTTCCTTTTCTTTTCTACCTGACAATCCACCAACACTATTTATGTGCTGCTCACAGTAGGTGGATTGAGTGTTTCATGAAGAATTTTGAGCCATAAATATTTTATTTGTTCTAATACTCATGGATGCAATTTGTCCAAGAATGATTCTGTACTTCAATAAAATAATATACAAATCCAAACTTGATGGAAAGGCACTCTAAATAGAATTTTACCTGTTAAAATATGAATCATGCCAGTCTTTCTGCAGAAGTGGCAAGGCCACTGAAGAAGGAGATTTAAAAAGATGGCCTTTTCTCAATCATAGAACAAAAATCTCAGGGTCTAGCTTGTGTTCAGTATAAATTAATATTGTCATCAACTGATGAGCCAAAACTCAGATCCCTTATTCCATTCTCGTCACTGAGGGGGTGCAGCCCTTATTGCAGCTTCAAGAATTGAGAACATAGGGTAGGCCCCTAAACCTAAGAGAGTATGGTTCTGTTGAGTCCTGTAGGAAAATCCCATTTAACTTTTTATTCTAAAATTTCACAAATATTTCTCAATATGGTAACTATTAGCAACTCAAACTGTTAAAAGCTCATGGGGCAGTAAAGATCTGTATATAATTATTGAGAAATGCAAACCTTACAATGAAAATGAAAACCATCCTCCTTAGTTTTGGGGTATTCGCTATTTTATCCACACAGTCATTGGATTTTTATTTTTATGATATGGAAAATACAAATTGATGTTTTCTGGAGTCATTAATGATATGACTGCCACTGTACAACTCGATTTATATGAATTCTCTCATTTCTTTAAAGTCAAGGAGTTGTATGTTCCAATGCCATCCGTGTAATGACCTGTTTTACAACATTTCTAATAAAAACTTTTAATGGGCAGAAAGTCACAATCATCTAGACTTTAAGCAATGGACTAAAGAGTTCTTCTATAAATCTTACTTTCTGTAACTAGGGCAGGAGTTGGTAAAATTTTTCAGTAGAGGGCGCGATAATATTCTATGCTCTGAGGGAGAGAAAAATCTGAGGATATTGTTTAGGTACTTAAACAACCATTTAAACTGTAACCATATAAAATATTTAAAACATATTTAGCTCCCAGGCCACACAAAAACAGGTAGCAAGCCATATTTAGCCCATAGGTCACAGTAGGATGTTAGGCTCTGGAAAAGAACATCCTCAAAAGTGGGATGAAAACAAGGTTCCTCATTTCGGACCCCGAGTGTATCGCTGGAGACCATACAGCCTGGTTCTAAGAGACGTCCAGAAATTCAGTCTATGTCTCCATTAATCAGATTTTCTCCCTCTTAAAAAGTGCTTAGGGAGCTCAGCTACCTTAAATGTACCTTTAATGGACCAAGGTTGGGATGTGTCCAGTCCTGTTAGGCTGCAAATAATGAAGGGGCTGTCAGTACAGACTGTGATCCAGGGTTGGTAGGTTGTTTTTTAATGCGGACAGTGGGCATAAGCCCCAGGTCCCAGCCACAGAGAGGATGTCCTCTTGTCTGGGCAAATCTGAGGGTCAACTGTCCAGGGCTGTTCTCAGTGAAGAGTCTCCTCTCTATATAGCAGGGCCTTCAGGTCAACAAGAGAATTGGAGTGATTCTTCATGGCATAGAAACTTTTATTCACTGCCTGAATCCCGTTGGCATCTTGCTTGCTAAAGAAGCTTTAAATGCAAGTTTAATGCGTAAAAAAAGTATACATCCATGACAGAGTGTCAATGAAGAGTGAGTGTTGAGGAAGTGTAGTGAAAAATTCCTTATTCAAACCTGTTTAGAGGCCCACAATTTATATTTGTAAAAATGGGTTCATAAAATCTTATTATTTCCTTTGTGGAATCTGTAATTAAATATTTTTCAAGGTCAGGTAGGTCATAAAATTCATGTTACAAAAACGTACTGGTGGGACATGCTAATACGGTCACAGAATTGTAGCTTGTGGAAATCTGCAAGCCAGTTTCTGAGCAATCATTCCTTGCAAAGCTGGATTTATGATATGTTGTGACTAATGCATTTCAACATTATTACTTCCTGTGTTAGCCTGGTTAATATGTGAAAATAATTGGTTTCTGTTCTAGTTATTATCATTTTGGTATGTGATCTTTAGAATGAAAATAAGTACCTTTGCTGTTCTTTCTAGGTCAATTATAGGCAGAACAATTAAATAGAAAATTGTTATGTTTGTCATCAGAATTCATATCTTTTATAATATTTTCTCTCCAAATTACTTCATTTTGCCAAATGCAGTGCTTCTGAACAAAATGGGCTATATAACAGAAGAGAATAATAATGTTGTTTTCTTTGCTTGATAATTTGACTTTTCTTTAGTAGCAACATTATGTGGTTAACCTAAATTCTATTTATCTTTCCTTTCAAAGCATAATGAAATTGTGTTCTTAAGACTGCTGACTAGATAGTAATTCCTTAATTTGTAATTGTGTCCTCACTGAATGGCAGTCACATCCTGCAAGAGACACTTTATATTTATCTTTGCCAAATCTCTCCATATGAATATTTATATTGCTCCTTGATTTATCAAGGAAGAATAATAGGCTAAACTATTTCATCCCTTTTGTTTAAATCTTTCTCACTTTGATTACTGTTTTAATCTGTTAAGTTCCACTTGGCAATTTTTTTT
>NC_048218.1:152505246-152510409 GCF_002007445.2 Ailuropoda melanoleuca
TCTCTCTCTCTCTCTCTCTCTCTCTTCCTGTCAAATAAATAAATAAAATCATTAAAAAAAAGCTCCCAGTCTTACAGCCTAAGTGATAAATTTACTTTTCTAAGGATCAAGCAAAATCTGTGGGAAGTCATACTTCCAAATATAATTCCAAAATTAATTCTTTTAACAGACTTTCGTAACTCCATAGGGCAAGCTCTGCTGTCCAGTCTGATAGCCACTAGCCATGTGTGGTGCATGAATACTTGAAATATGTCTCTTCTGAATTGAGATGCACTGTAAGTATAAAAAGCACACTGGAGTTTGAAGACTCTGTACGAAAAAAAGGTGGAAACTATCTTAATTTTTATATCGATGACATGTAAGTAAGATAGGACCATGTACCTCGTTTCTTTAGAGAATATAACAAAAACACCAAATCTATATTATCTACCTGTAATGATTTCATTCTACTTACAAAGCAAGGGAGATACTCAGGATTAGATGTCTCAGCTAGAAAGTTTATCAGGACTATCAGCGTTAAAGTCATATTTAAAATCTTTTTCCACTAAGCTCAGACCCGGATAAATGAAGAGCCCTTAAAATTACAGGAAATAAAACCTATTATATTGCCCTAAAAAATATGCTTGTATCACACCTGGAAGAATAACTTCTGGGTCTCCTGGGTAAGTACCAACAACACAAGCTCTTCAGTGAAAGTCAGGGCTGTAGACAGTGCTGTGGGGAAACCAGCACAGGAACTGAGGTCACGTGGCTTTACGTGTCTGGTCGCCACACCACGCTCTCTGCCTTCTCGGTGGTCTCTGGAGCAGCATTTGTATCCATGAGAAAATACTTGTCTTAATTTCAAGGCCTACTAAGGATGTGTGGGAGGAAAGGCGTGCCATATTCATCCTACCCTTTCTTCTATAAAAAGCACAAATGCATGCCTTTAAAGATTTGTGAAAGTACATTTTTTCCTATTTTCATTTTTCACAGGGAAGTAGGTTAAAAGGATTTCTCAAAAAATAATCAGCAGTTAAATAAGTGGCCTCTTTCATTAAGTATAAGCTGTCATTTCTATGATGAAATAATTTAGGGATGTGTAAGTAATCAAGCTTGCAATAAAACAGATTCATTTCAAGAATCTCTCTAGTTAATATCTCCACGAACCAAGTAAAAACAGGCAAAGTGCTTAGTTAACAGCTTTGTCTAACTTTCACAGTGAGTTCCTCTGACATCTTCTTCAAAATTGCTGTCTCTTATTTCTGTCAGTCTACCTGATTCTGAGAAATGAAAATGAGAAGAAATTATAACAAGGCATTCAGAGATAGTTAAGTATTCATGATAGGTATTTTCTCATCTCTGATAAATATGTTCAGAAAAAATCCCCACCGGGCTTACAGTTTGTTCAGTCTCTGAGAGCGTGCCTGTGGCAAGCCTGTGGGGAATTGAAAGCCCTAGTTGGGACCTGTACAAAGAAGTCTCACTGTCGGGCTTTCAAGCTAGTGGAGGGAAAAGAATTAAGAGCACTGATGAAAACAGACAATGGGAACGTGCTGTCAACAGTACAGCGCAGGATAAGGGAGGCTGGAGCTGGATGTTGGAGAGGGCCATCTCACGGCGGAGTTAAGGTTTGATTTGGCCCACAGGGCCTCTGCCTGTGTCTTCCATCCTCTTCCTAGCTCTCACCTCTTAAGGGAAGAGGAACTGCTAATCCTATTGGTAAGAAGCCAAGACTGAAACCGAATCTCATTTGCAAGTATTTTTTTTCTCTTCCGCTCATTTTCTGCCTTCATGCAGCAATCAGATGCAGGCCTCAGCGGACCTTGTTCTCCTCTGCTCTGTTTCCAGCAGTCACATTGGTAGCCTAGAGCTGGGGCCTCCTCTAGGGTCCAGCCTACTAGCCTTTGTTTGCTTGTGTGCTTGAATGTCTTGGTCAGTGCTTCAAGTTCCTGTGGCAAGCAAGCCACCGACGAAAACTAAAAGGCAGGAGCTCAAACCCAACTTCACCCCAGAGAGTTTAGCCTAGCGGTACTGACCACTGATCCGACTAAAGATAGAAGCTTAGAAAGAGGTTGTGTTGCACTGGGCAGGGAACGGCGATAAAGTTGGTTTGCAAGGTTCAACTCCTTTAGAGTCAAAATATGCCTGAAAACCTCTTAACTCACCAGAATCTTTACTTCTAGGATTGCAAAAGCCATACAGTTTCTTTCTGCTCTTTATTAATGCCCTCCATTCTTGATCCACGGTCTAGTTTGAATCAGAAATGGTAAAGAGGAAATTAAAGAAGTCATCCTCCTTTTAAATTCTTTGAATGGTTAAATACAGTGTATATAAAACAAATGCATGATTCAGCTTCATTGTGATTTTTTTTCTTTTCTTTTTTCTTTTACCTGTTGATTTTGAAGATCAAATGAATGGTAAGGAGTTTGACAGAGAAGAACTGGGTATTACTTGGGGGCAACAAAATCTCATCTAAATTCCCAGAATTATATACAAGATAGAGGTGTTTGCAAGCTGGTAAAGAGTTACAGTCTTTTTGCTAATTGATTAAAAATTAGCTTTTCCCACCTACAGGGTAGAGATCAATTGATTATATCCTCAGCACCATTTTTTTTCTGCGAAAAACCTCTTTCTCCCCTCAGATACGCTTAAATTCTTCTTCCCCTCAATGGGAGCTGCAGTGTTTTTATAGGATGCTGTCCACTGATCACACTGAATATTTCCTAGCAAGTAACTTAGGCAACATTAATATGTTCCTGTTTCTAGAATTGTGAGATTGGGATTGAAAGAATGCCAGTCTTGACTTTCTTGACTAAAATCAGAAGATAGAAAATTGTAGAGCTGTCAGTGTCTACGGGTCCTGTCATTGTTTAGTAAGGAAGAATAACGCTAATATGCCAAGAGTAGAAGAGAGAAGATATAACTTCCAGGTGTGAATTCCTGACTCCAGTTATTCATGAGGCTTGACTACATTATTCTCTTCCTATGGATTAGTCTTTTAAAACTTCCTTGAATTCCATAAACCAGTGGATTCTCTTTCCAGGCTTAGCAAGTCACATAGATTCCTAAGAATACATGTCAAAAAGTTTAACAAGTGGATATTCATAATAAAGCAGAAAATGATTTTCCAGGGTTGAGAGAAAACCTGTGATAAGAGTAGCAGTCACACCATTCTTCCTATCATATGAATATCTTTTTCTATATCTGTAGAAGAACTGAATAATTGATCCTCACCATGCTGACAATGTATTATCAAGAGAAGACTTATTTATTTTTCAATATGAGATGCAGAGGATGGCAGGGAGGGATGTAAATATAGTTTAGAAAATACACATGAATAATAAAATGTTTAGACTAGTTCTAATTAATTAATTGTGAATATTGTAAATTATTAATTGTAAATATTAATTGTAATATTTTTATTAATTAATTGTAAATATTTCCTAAGCATTTATTATTTTTTTCAAGAAAACAATGTAATCACTTTGACAGCTCAGAAAGACTTTGGGAATTCTTTATATTTTTCATCATTATTAGTTCTAAAGCTATTTTGATATACTCTCAATTAATGGAGTATTGAGAAACAAATACATTAGCTTCATGGCATTTTATTGATAACCACTTTTCCAAGCTAGCTCCATTTCTTTCTCTAAGCTAGATACTCTGAATTTATGTATACTGAGAAATTTTTAAAAATCACATATTTCAGCTTTTAAAATATTAATCAGGACTTGTCATTTATTCCTTCCAAGTTCTGTTCAGTGGATGGAAGATACACAGGATATTTGGTTTACAATATCTAGAGAGTTAAAGCTCTGATTTATAAACAATGTCCTGAATATGAGAGTTCTTAATCTTACATGACTGTCCAATCAGTGATTAGTTCAATAAGAATAAGGTAGCCAGTTTCCCAGTTGAATGAAATTACTATCTTCTTGCAATATAATTTCTTTAAATTTACTGGAGAGTTAACATACACTCCAGACTTTGATTTCTCATAGTACACAAAGTAAGCTCAATACAATTTTAGTTTGATTTTACCTTATAAGTTTACAGACTTCACATAGGTGAATTCACACAGGTGAATAATTATATGGATTTTGAGTAAATTATAAAGTATGAAAGAGTTGTGTAAGAAAAATGGCATACAAAGAATGACAAGCATATGGAACAAGTGTATATTGATAGGTAAGTGGGAGAGGAAGGATAGGAACAACAAATAACAGCTTGGTGGGAAAAAAAAAGAACAGCTCAGAGACCAAGGAACAGATGTGCTTTAGCAAATTACATATTTTGTATCAGAACTGTATTATCAGAGTTATTACCAAAGTGAAGAGAACTCAACGATAAATTACATTTCTTCTATAATTTATCATCACATTACTGCTGTTTTGATTGGACTTGAGATTTGATTTATAGAGAGGACTGAGTAATGGCACAATGAGGTCAATGCCATTGAAAGTTTTATTACTTGCAGGTGCTATTAAGAGAAGGGTGCCTGCCGTGCCATGCAGAGCCACATGAGGAGGCACTTGGTTGGTCGGGAGGCAGAAGGGGTGAGGGAAGAGTATGGCCCAGAGCCTTTATTGTGGTTTTGCTGGGAAGGAATGACCAAGGCAGGGTAGGCAAGTTTGAGCAAGTTAAGGATTAAATGGTTTGCATAATTCCAGTGGGCTCTGGGCTATGAGTTGTCCGGTACCTGGTTCTGAGATGACTTAGGCTGGGAAACATTGGCTTGGTGTGTGAGAATTAGATAAAGTTGGTGGTTGGGATGTGGGTTTTGGCTTTGTTAGTTTGTATGTGAAAGTCATGCTTACAGGGGAGTTGTTTGCTATCTCCAGGAACTAGCTAGCCCTAGGGGGAACAGGCTTAACCTGGCCAACAAGGTCCCCCAAGTTGGCAAAGCAACACCAAGTACAGAGAACAGCAGAACATGATTAATACACTACCCCAGTTGAGGTAGTTTTATAAGGCCCTTTGCGTAGGCACTTCTTAAAGTTACTCAATATATTATTAATGTTAAATATTGCCAAATCACTTTAAAACTTTAAGAATCATCATATTTATGATTCCTTATTTGTAATGAACTGCTAAAAATATTCACTTAATGTTACAGCAGTTTTTAAATGTTTCTTCTTAGCTTTTTTTTTTTTAAAACACGTTTCTTTTTTTTTTTTTTTT
>NC_048218.1:152510509-152517326 GCF_002007445.2 Ailuropoda melanoleuca
ACACACACACACACACACACATACACACACACACACCCCCACATCTTTATCCATTCATCAGTGAATGGACATTTGGGCTCTTTCCATAATTTGGCTACTGTTGATAATGCTGCTATAAACATTGGGGAGCATATGCCCCTTCAAATCACTATTTTTGTATCCTTTGGGTAAGAGGATACAAAGCAAAATAAGAACTGCAATTGTTGGATCATAGGGTAGTTCTATTTTTAACTTTTTGGGGAACCTCCATACTGTTTTCCAGAGTGGCTGTACCAGCTTGCATTTCAGCATAAAAAGAGTCTCTGCATCCTGCTAACACATCTTATTTCCTGTATTGTCAATTTTTGCCATTCAGACTGGAGTGATGTGATACCTTATTGTAGTTTTGTTTTTATTTTTAGAGAGGGAAAGAGAGAATCCCAAGAAGGCTCCACACCCAGCATGGAGCCCAAAGCAAGGTTCCTTCTCACAACCCTGAGATCATGACCTGAGCTGAAATCAAGAGTCACAGGCTTAACTGACTGAACTACCCAGGTGCCTCTCATTGTAGTTTTAATATGTATTTCCTTGATGATGAGTGATGTTGAGAATCTTTTCATGCACCTGTTAGCCATCTGGATATCTTTGGAAAAATGTCTGTTCATGTCTTCTGCCCATTCCTTAGCTAGATTATTTGTTTTTTGGGGTGTTGAGTTTGATAAGTTCTTTATAGATTTTGGATACTAACCCTTTATCAGATATATCATTTGCAAAAATCTTCTCCCATTGTGAAGGTTGCCTTTTTAGTTTTGTTGATTATCTCCTTCACTGTACAGAAGCTTTTTATTTTGATGTAATCCCAGTAGTTTATTTTTGTTCTTGTTTCCCTTGCCTCAGGAGACACATCTCATAAGAAGTTGCTGTAGTTGATGTCAAAGAGGTTACTGCCCATGTTCTCCTCCAGCATTTTGATGGTTTCCTGTCTCACATTTAGGTCTTCTATTCATTTTGAATTTTTTTGTGTGTATAGTGTAAGAAAGTGGTGCAGTTTCATTTGTTTTCATCTTGCTGTCCAGTTTTCCCAACACCATTTGCTGAGGAGACAGTCTTTTTTTCCATCGTATATGCTTTCCTGCTTTGTCAAAGATTAATTGACCATATAGTTATGGGTTCACTTTTTGGTTTTCTGTTCTGTTCCATTGATCCATGTGTGTATTTTTGTGCCAGTACCATACCGTCTTGATCACTACAGCTTTGTAATATAACTTGAAGTCCAGAATTGTGATGCCTTCATCTTGGCTTTTCTTTTTCAAGATTGTTTTGGCTATTCAGTGTCTTTTATGATTCCATATACATTTTAGTGTTGTTTGTTCTAGCTCTGTGAAAAATACTCACGTATTTTGATAGGGATTGCATTGTATGTGTAGATTGCTTTGGATCATATAGACGTTTTGTTTTGTTTCAAGTTTTTATTTAAATTCTGGTTAGTTAATACATAGTGCAATATTGATTTCAGGAGAATTTAGTGATTTATCACTTACATATAACTCCCACTGCTCATCACAAGTGCCCTCCTTAATGCCCATCACCTGTTCAGCCCATTCCCCTGCCCACCTCTCTTCCAGCAACCCTCAGTTTCTTCTCTATAGTTAAGAGTCTCTTATGGTATGCCTCCCTCTCTCTTTTTTTTTTTTTTCCTTCCCTTATGGTCATCTGTTTGTCTCTTAAATTCCACATTTGAGTGAAGTCATACATTTGTCTTTGACTGACTCATTTTGCTTAGTGTAATACATTCTATTTCCATCCATGTCGTTGCAAATGGCAAGATTTCTTTCTTTTTGATGGCTAAGTAATGTTCCTTTGTAACAATATTTGTTGTTCCAATTCATGAGTATGAACTGTTCCTTTCATTTCTTTGTGTCATCTTTAGTTTCTCTCATCAGTGTTTTATAGTTTTCAGAGTACAGATCTTTTACTTCTTTCATTAAGTTTATTCCTAGGTATCTTACAGTTTTTGGTGCAATTGTAAATGGGATTGATTATTTGCGTTCTCTTTCTGCTGCTTCATTATTGGTGTATAGAAATGCAACGGATTTCTGTATGTTGATTTTGTATCCTGAAACTCTACTGAATTTGCATATCAGTTCTAGCAATTTTTTTGTGGAATATTTTGGGTTTTCTATATAGAGTATCATGTCATCTGCAGAGTGAAAATTTGACTTCCTCCTTGCTGATTTGGATGCTTTTTATTTCTTTTTGTTGTCTGATTGCTGAGGCGTGGACTTCCAGTACTATTTTAAATAACTGTAATGAGTGGACATCCCTGTCTTGTTCCAGACCATAGAGGAAAAACTCTGTTTTTCCACATTGAGGATGATATTAGCTGTGGGTTTTTCATATATGGCCTTCATGATGTTGAACTATGTTCCCTCTATACCTACTTTGCTGAAGGTTTTTCTCGTGAATGGATGTTATACTTTGTCAAATGCTTTTTCTGCATCTATTCTTAGCGTTCTTGTGTTAATGTGGTGGATCACATTGATTGATTTGCAAGTATCGAACCACTCTTGCATCCCAGGAATAAATCCCACTTGATTGTAGTGAATGATTCTTTTAATGTAGTTGGATTTGATTTGCTAGTATTTTGTTGAGAATTTTTGCATCTATGTTCATCAGGGATATTGGCCTATAATTCTTTTTTAGTGGAGTCTTTGTCTGGCTTTGGAATCAGGGTAATGCTGGTCTTACAGAATGAATTTGGAAGTTTTCCTTCCATTTCTATTTTTTGGGATAATTTGAGAAGAATAGGTATTAACGCTTCTTTATTTTTTTTTCCTTTAGGAAATTTTATCGATCAATTAATTGATTGTTCTGTATTTTCATTTAAATTCTAGTTAGTTAACATATACTGTAATATTAGTTTCAGGTGTAGAATTTAGTGAGTCATCCCTTACATTTAGCACCCAGTGCTCATCACAAGTACCCTCCAATATACACACTACCCGTTTAGTCCATCCCTCTGCCCACCTCCCCTCCAGCAAACCTCAGTTTGTCCTCTATAGTTAAGAGTCTGTTTTGTGGTTTGCCTCTCTCTTTATCTCTTTCTATCCCCCCCACCATGTTCTGTTTTATTTCATAAATTCCACCTGTGAATGAAATAATCTGGTAAAAGGTTAGCGTCCAAAATCTATAAAGAATTTGTCAAACTCAACACCCGAAAAACAAATAATCCAGTTAAGAAATGGTCTGAAGACTTGAACAGACATTTTTCCAAAGAAGACATACAGATGGCTAACAGATGCATGAAAAGATGCTCAGCATCATCAGAGAAATACAAATCAAAACCACAGTGAGATACTACCTCCCGCCTGTCAGAATGGCTAAAAGTAACAACACAGGAAACCACAGATGTTGGTGAGGATGTGGATAAAGGGGAACCTTCTTACACTGTTGGTGGGATGCAAACTGGTAGAGCCACTGGAAAAACAGTAGGGAGGTTGCCCCAAAAGTAAAAAATAGAACTACCCTACAATCCAACAATTACACTACTAGATATTTACCCAAAGGATAAAAAATATTAACTCTTACTTAAATGTTTGTTAGAGTTCTCCTCTGAAGCCATCTGGTCCTGGGCTTTTGTTTCTTGGGAGAGTTCTAATGACTGATTCCATATCTTTGCTGGTTATTGGTCTGTTCAAATTTTCAGTTTCTTTCTGTTTCAGTTTTGGTAGTTTATGTGTTTCTAGGAATTTATCCATTTCTTCCTGGTTGTCCAATTTGTTAGCATATAATTTTTCATACTATGCTCTTATACTTGTTTGTATTTCTGGGGTGTTGGTTTTTATTTTCCTCTCTCATTTGTGATTTTATTTATTTGGGTCCTTTCTCCTTTGTTTTTTATAAGTCTGCCTAGGGGTTTGTTTATGGTATTTTTTTTTCCCTAAGAACCAGCTCCGGGTTTCATCGATCTGTTCTATTGTTCCTTTTTAGTTTCTATATCATTTATTTCTGCTCTAATCTTTATTATTTCCCTCCTTCTGCTGGCTTCAGGCTTTGTTTATTGTTCTTTTCCTAGCTCCTTTAGGTATAAAGTTAGGTTGTTTATTTGAGATTTTTCTTGCTTCTTGAGGTAGGACTGTATTGCTATATACTTTCCTTTTAGGGCCACTTTGCTGCGTCCCAAAAGTTTTCAACTATTGTGTTTTATTTTCATTTGTTTCCATGTATTTTTTTAAATTTCTTCTTTAATTTTCTAGTTGATTCATTCATTTTTTAGTAGGGTCTTCTTTAACCTCCGTGTATTTGTGGTCTTTCCAAATTTTTTCTTGTGATTGACTTCCAGTTTCATAGTGTTGTGGTCAGAAAATATGCATGATATGATATCTCAGTCATTTTGTACTCGTTGAGGCCTGATTTGTGGCCTGGTATGTGATCTCTTCTGGAGAATGTCCCATGTGCACTTGAATGTGTATTCTGCTGCATCAGGATGAAATGTTCTGAATATGTCTGTTAAGTCCATCTGGATCAGTGTATGATTCAAAGCCATTGTTTCCTTGTTGATTTTCTGCTTACTAATCTGTCCATTGATGTAAATGGAGGGTTAAAGTGCCCGATTATTGCCGTATTATTATCAGTGAGTTCCTTTAGGTTTGTTATAATTTTATATATTTGGGTGCTCCCATGTTGGAGGCATAAATATTTATAATTGTTAGATCTTCTTGTTGCATAGTCCCCTTTATAATGATTATAGTGCCCTTCTTCATCTCTTGTTACTGACTTTGCTTTAAAATCTAGTTTGTCTGATATGAATATTGCTCTCTGGCTTTCTTTTCACTTCCATTAGTATGACAAATGTTTCTCCATCTCCTCACTGTCAACCTGCAGGTGTGTTTAGGTCTAAAATGAGTCTCCTATAGGCAGCATATAGATGGGTCTTTTTTTTCCTTTTTTTTTAATCTTTCAGACACTGTCTTTTGAATGGAGCATTTAGTCCATTTACATTCAGAGTAATTATTGATAGATATGTATTTAGTGTCATTTTATTACTTGTTTTGTTGTTGTTTCTGGAGATTTTCTCTGTTCCTTTCTAATCTCTGTCACTTTTAGTCTTTCTTTCCCACTTAAAGGGTCCCCTTTAATATTTTTTGCAGGGCTGGTTTAGTGGTCATGAGCTCCTTTATTTTTTGTCTGGTAAATCTTTATCTCTCCATCTGCTATGTACAGTAGCTTTGCTGGACAGAGTATTCTTGGCTGCAGATTTTCCCCATTCAGCACATTGCATATATCATGCTACCGTCTTCTGGCTTACTGAGTATCTGTGGAGAGAGCCGCTGCTAGCCTGTGGGTCTTCCATTGTAAGTTAGGGACTTCTTTTGTCTTGCTGCTTTTAGGATTTTTTCTTTATCACTATATTTTGCAAATTTAACTACAGTATGTCTTGGTGTTGGCCTGCTTTTGTGGATTTTGGTATGAGTTCTCTGTACTTCCTGGTGGATGTCATTTTCCTTCCCCAGATTAAGGAAGTTTTCAGCTATTAGATCCTCAAATCTTCTGCTCCCTTTTCTCTCTTTTCTTCTGGGACTCCTAGGATACTAATGTTACTATGTTTGATGGTGTCACTGAGTTCTCTAAGTCTATTCTCATGATCTATAATTATTTTTTCTCTCTTTTGTTCAGCTTCATTATCTTCCATTATTTTATCTTCTATATCATGTATTTGTTCCTCTGTTTCTTCCATCCTTGTGGTCATTACATCCAATGAGTTTCAGATCCCAGTTATTGTATTTTTCATTTCTGTTTGGTTTTTAGCTCTTTTATCTTTGTTGTAAGGGTCTCTCTGATATCTTCCATGCTTTTTTCAGTGAGTATCCTTATGACTCTTGCTTTAAATTCTCCATCTGGCATATTACTTTTATCTGTTTTGATTAGATCTCTGGCCATGACTTTTTCTTCTTCTTTCTTTTGGGATGAATTCCTCCATCTTTGCATTTTGTCTAAGTCTTTTTTTTTTATTGTACATTTTGTCTAAGTCTTTGTCTTTTTCTCTGTGTTAGAAAAGCCTATTTTGTTTCCAATGGCTTTTGAAAAATAAGTGTTATAGTGTCCTGGGCCAGGTGCTTCAGGGAGTGTCTCTGGTGTGTGCTGCATACCTCTGCTGCTGTGTTTTGCTGTTCTGTCCCTGAGGTGAGTCATCTGCATAGGCTCTCCCTGCATGCAGTGGGCAATGTTTGGACCTTGACCAGAGTGAGACAAGTTTTAACTAGGTATGCTCTGGTCTGCTTGTTAAATGAGACCTGATGCTACTTCCACTTGAACTGAAGCCTTGCAGAACTCTATGGTTAGTAGATGTGATGGGGGAACAGAAGGCAAGCTGAGGACAGAGCAGAATCTGACACACCACAACACCCCCTGCCATGGGATATATGTGACATTCCTCAGACACCCCTGGCTGCCCTAAAGGTAAGGAAAGGAAAAACAAATAGTTGACTTATAGAGATCACAATCCTGCAAGATCTGAGTCTCCCTCAGTTTACAAATGTTTTAGCAATTTATAAAAACAAAGCATTTCTATCAATAACCCAACTTCCAGAAGGAAATGTAGATACAATTAAATGTCCTTACAATCTGCAGCCCATTGGCAGATACTTGAAGCAGGCAGAGTATAATGTTCCTCCAAGAAGTTCTGAACTATCTTCATGTTAATTACTTGCTAGAGGGAAAAACAATCTTAACTTGACAAGGCAAGGCTGCAGGTATCCTGTGAGTCGTCTTTAACATACAAAAATCCTTTTGAAACCTCCCTTTTCCTTACCTCCCCCAACCCCATAGTATATAATCA
>NC_048218.1:152517426-152524675 GCF_002007445.2 Ailuropoda melanoleuca
CACGCCCTGAGCCGAAGGCAGACGCTTAACCGCTGTGCCACCCAGGCGCCCCTCTCTGCCCATTTTTTAATCAGATTTTTCTTTTGGTGTTGAGTTGTATCTTTTTTTTTTTTTCCAATTCTTTCCTCAAAACCCCATATCAAGTAACTGATGTACTACTTATAAATATCATCTTTCTTTAAAAAGCCAAACTCGTGGTTTATAGTTCTCCTGTTGAGCCCTAATGTGTGTGTGTGTGTGTGTGTGTGTGTGTGTATTTATCAATCTATCTTACCCGCCTACCTGCCTGCCTACCTGCTTATCTACCTACCTCCCTACCATCATTTTCTGAGTATCCATGTGGTCATAGTTTCACAAATCTTTTATGATTCAATTTTTGTATCATAATCTGAAATTATCAAATTATTTCATTTGTTATAGCAAGTTTTTTTACTACACAAGATAACCAGTGTTCTAAATTTTTAAAAGATTTTAAAATATTAACCAGAATTAATAATAAAATTAGTAGAAATCATGAAGGGTATTTCAAATAATTTAATTGTTGAGCATTGAGTTAAGCTTTGTCACATGAAGGTAAGTCTTTTAATTTGATTTATTGAGAATCCTGTGGGGTTTTTTTTAAAGATTTTTTTTTTTATTCGTTTAAGAGAAAGAGAGAGAGATTGAGGGAGGAAGAGAGAGGGGGAAAAGCAGACTCCCCGTGGAGCAGGGATCCTGACTAGGGGCTCCATTTCAGGACCCAGGGATAATGACCTGAGCTGAAGTCAGATGCTTAACCGACTGAGCCACCCAGGTGCCCCGAGAATCCTGTCTTAAACATAGGCATTAACTATGCTTAGCAATTGAAAGTATACTACAAAATTTTTTCCTGGAAGAACTAAAGAAAACACTTTTACCTCATCAAGACTATACTAAAACCCTCAGGTTGTGTTTCAAAAAACTCAATCCCAAAATACAGCAATCTATCCTTTGAATATATTTTGTTAATTCCTATGAATCTCTTTTCATTTCAAACTTAGAAATTTAATAATTAATAATATTTATTAAAAACAATTCTGGGAAGGCCAAACGTTAGATATTTCTCACACAACTATGTCATATATTTTTCTTACTTAAAAGTGAAAGAGAAATAGATTTAAAACAATCACACTACAGGTATATTTAGATACACAGTAGACATTTACAACTCTTTTTCAAAGAAGACTTTTTATTAATGATTTCCTCGTGCATGACATTTAGTCCTTATCTGTAACCATAAATGATTGACACACATGACACTTTCTATTATTTAGAAGGCATAATGACTTTTGACATAGGAGATGATTCCTTTCTGCAGTTTCTTAAGAAAAATAAAATCCAGTTACTGATGTGACCTCGGTGTTTGCTGTGGAAACTGAGACCTGTAAAGTACTGGTAAGCAACAGCATACTGGGATGTCGTGGTTGGGGTCAGAGTTGAGGGCAGTTTGCCACAGTGTGAACAACAGAAGAATTTATTTTCCATAGAGCTTGTAAAAAATAATATGCAACTTGAAACCAACTAAAAGTTGATCTGCTTTGTATTATCACCATGTGCTAGCAATTCTGAAATATGTCAGTGATAAAATAGTCCTTCCCTTTGGGACAGATTGCTTTCTTTATATCCCTCACCGTGACAGTACACCACAGTCAGTATGTATTTGGAAATATTTTATTATTCAAAATATTTATGTGAATCCATCATCAAGGGTCAGACCATCCACCTTCCTTCTACTTTGATCTAACAATAGTGTTAACATTTAATTGTACTAAAGATAACCCCCTCTTTTCCTTATTTTCATGCACTATCTTTGCAAATTAAATGAGTGAAAAATGATATATCACTTAGTTTACATGTCTCTGGAGCATAATGAGGTTAAACATTTTATGTAGTTATTCAAGGGCACAGATAATCTACCTGCTGAGAAAAATCAGTTACTCCAAGCCCTGCACAAATAGCAGGGTGACCATGGATGGGCGTTCTTCCTCGTCCCTCTTCAGATCTTCATTGTGAGTTTTCAGGGTATCGGTAATTGCTCCTTATTCTCAGCCAGATATAATCCATGTATGAATGAAGCCAGAGGGAATACACGTGGAGTGGAGCAGAAGAGTTTCTTCTCACACATAGCAAGGCTTATTCCTTTGACCTTAATATTGGTTTCCTACAAGAATTGAATTCTTCAGACACCGCTGGACAACCTGTTCACAAAGGAAAGCGAGGCTGACTAGAATTCACTGCAGAAAGAGAGAACAGCACTATGATGATCTTAACAGTGTCTTAGGAGGGGTGAGTCAGAGAAGAATATTTATAGAATTTGGAGGCTTGTGTTCAAGAGATTTAAGTTGAGTCTCTCAAAGTAGGGAACTGCTTGGGACTAGGCCAAGATTCTGACATAATAATTTGACTGGTAGACACAGTAAGATAAGGCTCCAGTGGTGCCCTGTGAGTCTAACTGGGCAGACACTGTTCCTGGGAACACCAAGTGTTTAAAAACATGACTTTTGATACCCTTAGGGGAAAAAAATAGGACTTCTCTTTTATGCCATAATTTTGATCACTTTTAAGGCATTAAACTTCACATGCAACAGTTTCTAACTTGTTCTGAAGTCGTCTGACCCCCAATCCCTACCTTGTGGATCCTATAATAGTCTGCTTCACCAATGTATATGGTCTGTTGATACATTTAAAATAGATTCTAGAGCATGTGATTTGGCAGTCTGCTTGTTGTAAGTTTGAGCGTGGGCTTTGGATTGGGAGGATTGGAGTTAAACTTTCAAGGTCACTACTTACTGGCTAGGTCAACTGGTCCTCTGGGAATCAGTATCCTCACCTATTATGTGAAGGTAATAAAGTGTTTAATTTTTTTCTTAAGATAAAAAAATTAGTATGCAATAAAAATAGTAGAGAATTGAATGTTGAATTTGAAA
Source organism: Ailuropoda melanoleuca (assembly GCF_002007445.2). Taxonomy (NCBI): domain Eukaryota; kingdom Metazoa; phylum Chordata; class Mammalia; order Carnivora; family Ursidae; genus Ailuropoda; species Ailuropoda melanoleuca. The sequence goes on from NC_048218.1 coordinate 152,520,372, forward strand.
AAAGACTTTCAAGAATTGCCTAAAAAGTAAAGAACACTAAAGACATTGCAAACTAAGTATTCAATGCTTTAACACATAAACCTGGGAGGGGCACACTTTGCTATGTCAAAACACTGTGAGACAAAACCAAACGTGAATGATAAATTTAGATTCTGAAAATCAATATGTAAAATTCTACCATACTATATTCATATCATGAATAAAGAAGACTTAAGAAACACTTCCACTTTTACAGTCAATTGACTTTCCTCAAAGGAACTGAATCATTTGTACGAGGAAAGAAAAATCTTTTCAAGAAACGGTACTGGAATATCCATAAGAAATAAAATGAATTTCAGTCCCAACTTCACACCAAACAAATAGTGTTAAAAAATAGTGTCTTTGCAAGAAAGGTAATACAGTTGATCTAGTAAAAACAAATTTTCTTCTTTTTCTGAATGGCTTTAAAGCGGAAATGAGAAAATTTCAGATGTTATTGCCTTGACATAGATGGACCAAAGAATCAGATCTTGCTCTGCTTGTCAAGGGAAGATACAGTTCCGTAAGACCTTAAGATACTTTCAGGGGTATCTACTAAGGTATTGACATGTCTTCAACCAACCTATTTATTGTTTCCAAAGCATTAAAGAGGAATCCAAATGGGTTTCTTCCAGTTACATCAGTCTAGAGGATAAAATGCCCTTATTTTGCTGAGATCCTTTTCTGGATCCAGTACTAGAAAAATACAAGTGACGAATGCCAGCCAATCACTTTCAATTTATTTTATCCTTCCTACCCAATAACAAGGTATTTTTCCTCTTTTAAGTATCTGGTATTGAGGGATTACCACCATTTGGCCAGATGAGGGGATTAGGGAAGATTAAGATAATCTATTTCAATTGTGCTGGTAAATTTAGTGGCTTTCTTTCACAAAGTATATTATTTCAAGACATGGTGAGTTTTGGGTTGACTGTGTTGAAAGAACCAGACCAGCATCTCAGGCGAGGCCTTGGATCTAAGGTGCTAAAGCATCAGACACTAATCCTGAGGGGAAGTGTGGGGATCTAAATATGGGATTCAAAAGGAATAGTGATGACAACTCATAAATCCAGGGAGACTGAACAAAATGTACACTAGGCAGGATAGAACAATTCCTTCACTCCGGAGGGGATGAGACACTCAGGATCACTCCCAGGTGACTTCACAAAGAATGGGGAGAGACCAGCAGAAATTATGGAAGGAACCAGTGCCAGAAAAATGTTGGTGCTAAAGTAGATACTTTAAAAAGAACTCCAGCACAAAAACTAAGGCAGAAGCTCCGTTGTTAGTTAGACCTCCAGTATACATGGCAGGAGTGGGGAACAGGGCGGGATGTGGGGCAGAAGGTCTGCAGTTTGGGAATAAACTTGAATCTGTGACCACACATGGAGAAGGCAAAGGGTTGTCGTCTTCTCAACCACTCTACCTGAATCCATCTTAGTTTTCTTTAGGTCTCCAGGAAGGTAAAAAATGCATAGTCTTAAATTTATATTCCTTAACTCTCAGCAATGTTGCTGTCCTGTTCTTCTGCCTTATCATCTGCTGGTGAAGGTGGATTCAATAGTATGTTTCATGATCTTTTTTTATCAGCCTGCCCATAAATCTTAGAACTCTTTTTAAAAGTATGATTTAAAATCCATATTCATCACGTTCACCTGTTCATCACGTTCATTCCTTTTATGAATCCTTTTTTTGGCATGAAGTCTAAGAAATCTTTGTTTAGTACTAGCTTAAGATTCCTATGCACTACCCCCATCTGAATCCAAACTTCTTGGGTTTGGTGCCCCGGAATTGACATGGTAAACAAGTATCTGGGTTGACATTAGGGAAACCAAAGTTTCAGAGTGTAGTTAAACGACATGAGAGAAGATGGGGAGATAGTGAATAAATGAAGCAAACTCAGTCATAGGATAACCTGGAGAAATGCCACAGAACTAGGGGCTAGCTTTCTTGGTCCCCTTTTAGTTCCTGGCTTGCTTTCTTTTGGCTGCTCTCCTGATAAGTTTTTCTCTTTGGAAGGCAAAGTTCCACTGAAACAAGGCCCCGAGCCCCCAGTTGTTCCTCATAAGATTTACTACTTGACATGCTATCTCACAAGGAGAAAAGTGACCACAGAAGAGTGCCAGAAAATATTAAAAATCTGTTCAGTTCTCCTTGGGCCCGGGGACTCTTCAAAAGCATGTCGATCTGAAGCTAAACTCAAGGACAAAGGAACTCTTCTAGCCTCTCTTTCTCTATTGGCCTTTAGATTCATTTTCCTCCCTGAAAAGGTACAGGGGAAAGAAGGTGGGGTTTAGAGGGATTATTAAGGTGAGAGAAAAGCAGAATCCTGATTTTCCACCTGAGGCCAAGTCTAGAAAGAACTGGATTCTGCCAGACTCTTCAGATAATGTTGAGGGAAGGTGTTTAACTACCTCTGTCTAAAGGTGGAGTAGGTCCATTGTCTAAGATTGTTCTAGCCTACAGAAAATTACCAAGTAGTCTGTAAACTGAGGCAGAATTAGAACCTTCTGACAAGGATTCGATCCCTTGAATGGGAAAAATCTTAATGAGAAAGACAATCTCCCCAGACTACTATGAGAAAATGTTGGTTTTGAAAAGGAATGACTATGTTCCTAGCAAAATCCTGTATTGGCAACATATTTGTCAGTTGTTTTTTATCCTTGTAACATCCATCCATTTAAATATTCTTCTCTTTTAATAACTCCAGTGATTAATTCATTTGTTGCCATTAAATGACAAAAGCACAAGACTAAGCCTTGAATGCAGAACATTAAATCCGATGCTCCTGGGGAAAAAAGAGCACTCACTATGTGGTTGGCACAGCTGGTTTTCATTTCTGTGCTTTGATTTCAACTCTGGGTTGCAGCAATCATCATTATAGCAATGCCATTTAGCTTACCCAATCACCAGGGGAAAGGGTACCACAGTGCATTAGAAAACAGTGACCCAAGACATCCTTTATGACTGAGGGCTTTAGCTATACGTGGCTTGCAGGAAACGCACCACAAGCCTGTTTGCAAGAGGGTGAGCTAAAAAAAATACTGGTGCTTATGAACAGTCATTATCACAGTTGACAGAACAGTTTTAATGCCACGTCGCCAAAAAATGACCCTGGGAATCCTTTCTACCATTCCATGTGAGGCCTCTAGCCAAACACTGTAGTTAAAAGTAACTTTGACAAAGAAGCTGTGTGGGTTTTAGAATTATAATCTGTAATTTTTTGCCAGCTCCCTCTGACAGGGTCTTTATTTCAGAGTGTCTGTTACTTAGAAAAACATTTAGGAGGAGGTGAAATGTGAATTCATTTTCACTTATGACTCAAGCCTGATTTGATTACAATAGGCTCTGTAGGACTGTTCAACCTTGCTAGTTGTCATGGAAGTTTATTTAATTAAGAGTTGTTTGAAACAAGTGAGCTAAAGCTTTCTCTCTCTCTGTCTTTCCCTCTCTATCTCTATGTGTATAGATTTTCATTATAATTGTACTCTTCTAAATGAGACTTGACTTGTCTTTTGTCATTTTTATTTGCTATTTTCATTTGCCAACAGTATTTGCCAGTGTATATAGTAATAAACTAATTTATTTTAGAAAAAATAACTGAAAATCAGCACATAAAACTACATTTGTATTACAAATTAAAATGCTTCCTAATGTGGCTAAACTAAACAAATGTTGCATCTAGTGCAATAAAGTAGTGAAAACAAAATACAATCAGTTATTCCAAATATCTCTAAAATTCTGACATTAAAATACTTTTAAGATCATCTTTTATTAAATCATATTTCATGGTCTCTTTTACCTAATTTATTAGAATATTAAAAACAGTTAAATTATTGATAATAATACTGACATAAACATGACAATGTATATCATAACAATATCTGGCCTTGAGTCCTGTAGGCTGGACCTGAAGCTCTAGCTTCCGTCTAGAGGGGAGAGAGAGATGGGGAGCCAGAAAGGGAGGGAGCGATGAATGGATACTATGTACAACCCTTTGGCCCTGCCATAGACAAAATAAACCAGAATCTCTGGGATAGACTCTAAGTTTTGTTTGTTTTTAAATTTTTTATTTTGAAGTATAGGCAGTTGACAGATATAACATAGAAAGATCTACACTCTTGAATAGACCTTAGTTTCTACCAATGGTAACATCTTGCATAACTATAATGCAATACCTTAATCAGGAAATTGATTTCCATACAATTTATCTACTGTATTTAAATTTCACCAACTTTACATGCACTGATGTGTGTGTGTGTGTGTGTGTGTGTGTGTGTGTGTGT
>NC_048218.1:152524775-152538052 GCF_002007445.2 Ailuropoda melanoleuca
TGTGTGTGTGTGTGTGTGTGTGTGTGTGTGTGTGTGTTGGTTTATATGTATTTACTTACATGCAAATTATTAGGTGTGTAGATTTGTGTGGCATCCACCTGTTCAAGATGCAGAACAGTTCTATCACCAAGATCCCTCGTGTACCCTCTTAGGATCACAGCTACCCCCCTTTTCTCCCCTGTCAAGTCCCAGCATCTACCAGTCTGTTCTTCTGCTCTATGATTTTGTCATCTCAAGAGTGTTATATAAATGAAATCATGGAGTATGATCTTTTGGGATTGAATTTTTTTTTCACTGAGCATAATTATCTGGAGATTCATCCTGGTTGCTGTACATATTAATAGATTGTTCCTTTTGATTGCTAAGTAGTATTCCATAGCACAGTGTTGTGCTAATGTGGACCGCAGTACCACAGTTTGTTTAATCATCTGTCCATTGAAGGGCATCTGGGTTGCTTCCTGTTTGAGGCTATTACAAGTAAAAGTGCTGTGATCATTTGTGCACAGGTATTTGTGTGAATGTGTTTTCATTTCTAAGGCATACAAATTGAAATGTATAATTTCTGAGATTATACAGTATTTGGATGTTTAGGTTTATAAGAAACTGCCAAATTGTTATTTTAGCCATTCTGATAGGCATATAGTGATATTTCATTGTGATTTTTATTTGAATTTTACTAGTGTCTAATGATGTTGAACATATTTTCATGTCTTTATTTACCATCTCTTCAGTGGGATATCTGTTCACATTTTCTAATTGGATTGTTTGTCATTTTGAGTTTTGAGTGTTCTTCATTTATCCTAGATACAATTCCTTGTTGTATTTTTTGTTTGCAAATATTTCTCCCAGCTGATATCTTCTTTTCAAACACTTCACAGTGTCATAAGGAGAACTAAAGTTTTTAGTTTTGATTAAGTTTTATCAGATTTTCCTTTCATGGATCATGTTTTCGGTATTGAGTTTAAGTACTCTTTGTTTATTTCTAGGTCCTGGATTTTCTATTTTCTTTCCCCTTCTGATGATTTTATCGTTTTCATTTTTTTGGAAGATTTTATTTATTTATTTGAGAGAGAGAGAGACAGTGAAAGAGAGAATGAAAGAGAGCACAAGCAGGGGGAGATGCAGAGGGAGAGGGAGAAGCAGGCTCCCCGCTGAGGAGGGAGCCCACCGTGGGGCTCCATCCCAGGACCCTGAGATCCTGACCTGAGCCGAAGGCAGACGCTTAATCATCTGAGCCACCCAGGTGCCCTGATTTTATAGTTTTCATGATCCATTTTAACATAGTGTTGAATATGAGTTGTGAGGTTTGGGTAGAGGTTCATTTTTATGCCCATGGATGTCAAATTGGCTCTGGCACCATTTGTTCAAAATTTTGTCTTTCCTCCATTGAATTGTTTTTGCACCTTTGTTTAAAAAAAAGTCCCAAAACATGTTAGACAAATTTGTGTTTCTCTATTTCTGAATTCTTAATTCTGTTTCATTGATCTCTGTCTATTCCTCTGCCCATACTATACTGTCTTGATTACTGCGCCTATATAGAAAGACTTGACATTTCATAGAATGATTTCTCCCACTTTATTTTTCTTTATCACAGTTGTTTTAAATATTCTAGGTCCTGTACCTTTTAATATAAATTTTAGAATAAGCTTATCTATGTTTACAAAAAGTTTGATGGAATTTTCAGATGAATTGCATTAAGCCTATAGATGAGTTTGAGAATTGATATCTTCACTATGTTGACTCTACGGAGCTATTAACATGATATGTCTATTTATTTAGGTCTTTTATTTCTTCCATCAACACTTTATTATTTTCAGTACATAGATGCTGGGTTTGCTTTGTTAGATTTATAATTATTTCATGTCCGTAGCTCAATTGGAAATGGTACTGCGTTGTTAATTTCCATTCTCACATGTTTTGTGTTAGTATACAGAAAGGTAATTGGTTTTTGTACATTGAGCCTTATTGTTGTGTATTGAAATTATATTCTGTGACCTTGCTGAACTCATTTGTTTTTGAAAAATGTTATGAAGATTCTTCGGAATTTTCCAGACATACAATCTTGCCATCTGAAAATATGGCAGTTTTATTTCATTGCTTTTGATCTGTATGTTTTTCTTTTTGTTGGTTTGTGCTGCCCAGAACTTCCCACTTGAATAAGTGAACTAACAACTGGAAATACTTGCTTTCTTACTACCTCAGACTACCTTCTTAAAACCTCAGTTTTCATCATCAAATATTATGTAAATTTTAAGTTTTTTGTAGATGATCTTTATCAGGTTGAAGTACTCCTTTAATCCTACTTGTTGAGAGCTTTTATCATGAATGGCTACTGGGTTTTGTCAAATGTCTTTTCTTCATCACTTGAGATATGACTATATGAATTTTCTTTTTTAACCTATTGCTATGTCTTAGTTTGTTTGGGGGCTATTATAACAAAGTACCACAGACTGGAGCTTATAAATAGAAATTTATTTCTCGCTGTTCTGGGAGCTAGAAGACTGAGATCAGTGCCAGTGTGGTCAGGTGAGGACCCTCTTCCAGATTGCAGGTTTCTGATGTATCTTCATATGGCAGGAAGGGGCAAAGGAGCTCTTCTATGCCTCTTTTATAAAGGCAGTATCCCCATTCATGGGGACTCAGCCTTTGTGACTTAATCACCTCCCAAAGGTCCCTCTTAATACCAACACCATGGACATTAGGTTTTCAACATATACATTTTGGGGGGAAACAAACATTTAGACCATAGCCTCATATAATGGATTATATTGGTTGAGTTTTGCCTTTGATCCAGCTTTGCAAGCCTAGAATAAATGTCACTTGATCATGGTGTATAATTCTCTTCCTACATTGCTGGATTCAATTTGCTAATTTGTTATTGAATTTTTGTGTGTAATGAGAGATACTTGTCTATAGTTTCCCTCTTCCTCTCTTTACATCGCTCTCTCTGTCTCTGTCTCTCTCTTTTGTATTATCTTGTCTAGTTTTGGTGTATGGTAATAATGACCTCATAAATGATTTGGGAAGTATTTTCTCGTTTTTTGTCTTCTGAAAGAGACTCTGAATCTTGGTGTTAGTTATTCTTCTAAATTTTCATAGAATTTTCCATTGAAATCATCTGAGAAGTATTGGTATTTTTTAAAATATCAAATTACCTATTGTTCTAACGTGTAGCCAAGGCTGAACCAGTGCTTCCTTCTGGTGAATGATGGGATGGATAGATCAACAGAGTCTCTCCAAAATTATGTTAGTTAAGCCATTTACATGAAGACCTACGCCTAGGAGTGCTGGGTGGCTCAGTCAGTTAAGCATCCAACTCTTGATTTCAACTCAAGACATGATCTCAGGGTCCTGATATCGAGCTCCATGTCAGCCTGCTCTGGGCATGGAGACTGTGTAAGATTCTCTCTTCCTTCACTGTATCCCTCCACCCCATGCTTTCTCTCTCTCACTCTCAACAAATAAAACAAAGCCTGCCCATGCTCTCGCTCTCTCTCACTTGCTCATTCTCTAGCTCTCTAAAAACAAAACAAAACAAACAAACAAAACGACAAAACAACAAAAACAGAAAAAACCCTCAGCCTAAGGTTTGGGTAGAAAAACAAGATCTAGGTCCCTAAAAGTTTGGAATTGGCAAGTTGTGCAGGGGGCCAGTCAAGCCAGTTAGTGCTCAAACATAGCCCAGGTCCTAGAAGAGACTGATACACACATGCCTATATGAGAGATAATACCTACTATTTTGCAGTGCATCCTTTTCTTTCTTTTTTTTCTTTTTTTTAAGATTTTATTATTTGAGAAAGGGAGAGAATGAGAGCAAGGGGGGAGAGGGAGAGAGAAAGAGAGAGAGTATGAGAGTGAGCATGAGCAGGGGAAGGGCAGAGGGAGAGGGAGAAGCAGACTCCCTGCTGAGCAGGGGACTGGACAGGGGGCTGGATCCCAGGACCCTGTGATCTGACCTGAGCGGAAGGCAGACACTTAAATCACTGAGCCACCCAGGTGCCCCTGCAATGTGTCTATTTCATCCAACAGTATATTGAGGGTGCTTTTTTCCATTTTAGTGATACAAATCTAGCTTATTCTATTAATATAATATTGCATAATGTAGATAAGCAAAATATATTCATCCCTTCTGTTATTGTTGGATATTTATAATATTTTCATACCTTAAACAAATATTTTACTGTATCTAAGTATTTTTATTTACATTAACTGAATTTAAATGGCTTATGCAAGTTGACAATGCCCACCAGAGATCTTTAAATGTCTGTCTAAACTTTCAGATTTATAAGATTACCATAAGGTGCATCCAGTATTATATGTCCTTAGAGGAAAAGAGAATAGAAAATCTAATTTGTGAGAAGAATCAGGTGTTTTGCTTCCAGAGCCCAAGATAACTCCTCATGCAGAAGGAAATTGGGTGCTTCATTGTAGTTTTGATTTGTATTTCCCTGATGCTGAGTGATGTTGAGCATCTTTTCATGTGTCTGTTGGTTATCTGGATGTCTTCCTTGGAAAAATGTCTATTCATGTCTTCTGCACACATGTTAACTAACTGGAATTTAAATAAAAACTTGAAAAAAAATCAAACATTTTTTCCTATGGCGGGGGGAGAAGGAAATGGGTATTATTAACCTTCTACCCACAATGCTAAATTTTGGCAAATCCTGCCAAATTGTGCTTTAGAGTAAATTCATATGAATTTACACTCAAGAAAGAGTAAATGACAGTATGATTTTCCTCACAATTTTTCCCACATCGTATTTTGTTTTTCATGTTTGCTAATAAAGAGCAATATTATTTTTAGTAGGATTCCCCTGATCCTGGCTAATTTTTAAAGTATTTGTGCTAGTTAATCTAAATTTTTTAGTGATTTATCTGCTCATATCATTTTTCTATGAGGCTGTCTTCTTCTTACTGATTTAAAGTGGTTTTGCATATTAGGAAGATCACATTTTTGTCTGTTACCTCTAGTGTATGTATGTTCTCTATTCTTACATTTGTCTTTTCCTTCTTTTTTTTCTTTTTTTTTTTTTTAAATGACACAGTTGGTCAGGATGAAGGTAAAACTAATTATGTGGTCAAATATGCTGATTTATCCTTTATGACTTTGGGGATTTGTCATAGACTTATGATGGGTTTTTCTCATCCAAAATTCTAAATGTATTTATCACATTTCTATTAAGATTTTTGTGTTTTGTGTATGGATTCTTCATTTTGTTCCATTGATCCATTCATAGGGATTCAGTATTACTCTGTAACTCAGTTCCTTTGTAACTGGAGGTTGACTAGGACATTGCCCTACTTCTCTTCCTGGCACCAAGCCCACCCTGGGAGTTCCCTAAGGCAGAACCCCCATTAAATTTAGAGCTCACTAGCTTGTGCCTGAGAGCTGTATCCTGGCCCAACAGTTCCCCAGCACTTTAATTAATTACCTTGCCAATTGCCCCAGGGACTTCTCTGGCTCCCAAGTTGGACTTTTTCTGATCCTGGGGAGTTTTCTGGTGTTCTATTTGGAAAACTTTCTTTTTTTCAGAAATCCCTATTGAGTTGTCAGTTGCTCACCTCTGTGGGGTTTCTTTTTCAATTAAATCCCATCTGCTTTATATCTTTAAGAAATTCTTCAATAATCCTTGCCCTCTGAAGGCATTCTTCTTGTTTTTCTAGGATTTTATTTTCTGTCATTTCAGTGGGTTTTAGGAAGGGAAGTAAGTGAAAGCTTGAGTAGTCAGTCCTTTTGACCTAGAAATGAGTAATGGACTCTTAAAAAGTCTTATTAAAAACACACTAAAGCCTAAAATGAGAGATTGATTCCTAATTGGGTTAGCATTCAAAAGAGGAAATATTTAATACAGTCAGTTTGGATTAGATAAGCAAGATGTCACACATTAAAGTTCACTTTTATACTTTTCAATAGGCAATTAATGAAGTCAAAAATAATTTAGTAAATATTTTTTGGGGGTAAAAGATTCAATCCTTAACATGGATTCAAATTGACTAATTCTTAAGTTAAAAGCACCTTCAACTGTTAATAATAATGTTTAAAATAATGCCAGTTAATGACACTATTAAATACAATTATTTTAAAAATGCCGCGCATTGAGGACTCTGTCCACACATAAACCTGCAGATGAATGTTGATAGTAGCTTTATTCATAATTGCCAAAGCTTGGAAGTAACCAAGATGCCCTTTGGTAAATGACAAATAAATAAACTATGGCACTTCCAGATAGTAGAATGTTACTTGGTACCAAAAAGAAATGAGCTATCAAACCATGAAAAGTCATGGGGAATATTAAATGGGTGTTACTAAGTGAAAGCAGTCGATCTGAAAAGACTGCACGCTGTTTGATTCCAACTACATGATATTCTGGAAAAGACAAGAGCTAAATTCTAAAGAGCTAATCTACAGCACGGTGACTATAGTTCACAGTACCGTCTTAGATATTTGAAAGTTGCTAAGAGAATAGATTTAAAATGCTATCATCACAAAAAATCAGCGATTCTTTGATGACTAACCTTATTGTGGTAATCATTTCACAACATACGCTTGTATCAAATCACATGGAATGTACCCTTAAACTTACGTGTTCCATGTCAATTCTATCTCAATAAATCCAGAAAAAAAATTCTATGATATGAAATGATTTCTTATGGTTTAATAACTATTCCCATAAGGATATTTTAAGTGTAGAGATTTTATGTTAGGAAGTTTATTTTTTCAGATTACTTTCTTTAGTGGAAACAAAGACTAAGAAGGATAGAACATGGCTGTTGATGCTGCAGTGAAGAGTTTCAGTTAAAATCCACAGGTGCAAACGTCTGGATTTTCATGAATGCCTTTGCTCATTCATGCATCTCTTCATAAATATTATTGATGATCTACAGTGTGCCAGACATTAGACAGTACCGAGTCCCAAGGATTCCGTGACAAATACTTCAACTAGGAAGCATGAGTCAGAGACTACACTGATGTCTGGAAAGAGGAATTTTCCTTTTTCTTTTTTACTTTCCCCATCAGACACAAACCACAGCCAAGGCATGAAGGGCAAAAAAAGTTCAAATATTTGCCTTGAAATTATTTATTACTCGAAAGGATACCATTTGTACTCACTGAGGGATTGGATATGGAATACTTTCCTCTCTTTTTGTACATCCTGATGTGACAACAGGAGTGTAATAGCAACAAAACCTGTAAAAGACTTTCAGAAAAACAGTATTTAGTTCTGGCTTTATCATGGTCTTATTGCTTCAAGACTATAAACAGACAAACTGAAAAAACATTGTGATACTCATGATACTACCTTAGTAACCAAGCAGAGTTCTGGAAGTGGATCTTCTGTAAAATAGACAGCTATTTACCTGTGTCCTAGGTGTTCTTTAGCTTTCCTGCATTGTCCCTTTTCTTCAGGCATTTGCTCTTGGAATGTCTCCTCCCAGTTTTGTTTACCTGGCAAATATTTACATGTTGCTCAAGTTCACGTATAAAAATTGTGTATTTTTCCTTGGCCCTGTCAGCTCCTTTCTACAGTTAATCACGTCGTGATTTATGTTAACCTAGAATTGAATATCCAGACTCTTTTTTTTTTTTTTAATTTTATTTATTTAACAGAGAGAGACAGCCAGCGAGAGAGGGAACACAAGCAGGGGGAGTGGGAGAGGAAGAAGCAGGTTCCCAGCAGAGGAGCCTGATGTGGGGCTCGATCCCATAACGCTGGGATCACACCCTGAGCCGAAGGCAGACGCTTAACCCCTGTGCCACCCAGGCGCCCCTGAATATCCAGACTCTTATACCATCTACCCCATGTCTTGTTATTGTGTTTAGTTCTCACTTGACTAAAAATTTCTTGGGAGCAGTGACTAAGTCTAAATAATTAGTAGTTTTAAGATTTCAGTTTATTATACAATGCCTTGCACATCACAGACAATAAATAGCTCTTCTTTAATTGAGCAAGAGCAAATAAATTCTATTTTCCTTAAAGCAAAATGTAAAATTTACCATAGGAAAATAAGTAGTAATGATTCCAGTTCCTGACCTTTAGTATTATAAATTAAAATCAAGCTACATTCATTTTTGGATTCCCTTCAGTGCAATGTACTTTGCTTTTCAAAAATAACTTTCTTCAAGAATTTTGAAGGCAAGGTTTCTAAGTTCCAAAGTCTGACTGTTCTTGTCCATTGCCTCATTAATGTCACATCTATGAGCCAATGGTTGGCCTTGCATGCTTTGGCTATTAAAGTCTTAATGTGTTCAGAATGGCTTTTTAAATTTATAAATAGAGTTTCTCATACAGTCTTCTTTATACTAACACTTAAACACATTTAAGATAAAAAATATTTAAAGTTAGTCTGAATGGACAAGAATTGCCTAAAAAAATAATAATAATTTTGTCCAGTACAAAGAGTAATGGTTTATTGTCCAAACTGTTGTCGTAACAGAGTATAGATAATGAGGATAATGAAACTTACAAGAACGTCTCCAAACATTAATAACCAACACCGATAGTGACAACAGCATCAGAGTGAGAGAACTGTATAAATACTCTTTTAAAATGTGTATGTTAGTATAAAATTCCAGATTTGCCTTAGGCTCAGGCCATGATCCCAGGATCCTGGGATCGAGTCCCACATCGGTCTCCCAGCTCAGCAGGGAGTCTGCTTCTCCCTCTGCCCACCCCCATTCGTGCTCTTTCTCTGTCTCTCTCTCTCGCAAAAAAAAAATCTTAAAAAACTATAAATATAAGTTACCTAACTCATATTTCTCACCTCTTCAACAAATGGTGTTAAATCATTGCCACTTATCTTGCTTTAATTTTAGATTGTGCTTTAGAGTTCAGTTAATTTCAGAAGAACAAAGAACACAAATGTTCCAAGGACATTTCTATCTTTTCAATCAGATCATTAACAAAATAAATAAATATTAAAATTTGTATTGAGCATCTGTTGTGTGCCAGGCACTGGGCTAGGCACTAGGTACAGAGCAGTAGGTAAAATAACCCCCTCCCACTGGTGAGAAACATAAATACATAGACAGCTGCAGTGGTATATGGTACAAGCTCCCCTAAAAGTAGATGTGGTGCCGGCAAATAGGTGGTATAAATCATATGACTTCTAGAGGCAACAGAAGACAGTTTTCTGCAATGAATGACATGATCAGTTGTTTGACCATATATCCTTGGTCCATCTTCATTTGAAACCCTTTGAAAACATTTCTTCCTAAATTCCAGGTTTTCCGGATGCATATAAAATCATATACTACACAAAATCTTTGTAGTAAGACTTTGTGAATGTTGAGAGTTTTGTTGACATTTATATTAGAATATTGAGCAAAATAGTTAGCTATGTTATAAGCAGCATTAAGATCCTTTCTAGGATATGAACTTTTTTCAGATCGAATCTAAGAGTTCAAGACACCTCTCAGTCTTTGGGATAAGGTGGGGTTGAAAGGCAGGTTCTGTAAAGGTGCTTTGGAGCCAGCTCATACCAGCTCAGAAAAGCTGGTTCTCAACTCCATGTTTAATGACGTCAATGCGGTAGCACAAAATCAGCAAATGCTACAGATTAGTTTATTTTTCTTTTGTTCCTTTAGAGAGCTGAATTAACCTGCACAGCCCTGCATAGGTGTGCTGTCTGCCTAGCGATATGGTGGTTAGATAGTACTTTATCATAGGAAGTTTTTCTACTGTTCTCTGACTAAACAGGTCCACTTTCAATTCCTTTTAAGTTACTAACACAATGTCAGGAGAACCACTAATTGTCCCCAATTTCTTGCTTGCCTAGTGATATGGGGGTTGCATAGTACCTCATCATAGAAAGTTCTTCTGTTCTCGGACTAAACAGATCCATTTTGGTTCCTTTTCAGTATCTTCTTCCGTTACTAACACGATGTCAAGGGAACCAGTAGTTTTCCCCAATTTCTTCCATAAAAAAAATGATTTCATTAAGTTTTACCTTTCAAACATTTCAAGCTTATATTTATCTTTCACATACTATTTGTCACTCTTTCATTTATCCTTAAATCCAGAATATGACACTGTTTGATGAATTTATGAGTATTTTCTTTCTTGTCATTCTTAGTAAAATTTTAGCAGTTAGCCTGGCAAGGAAGCATTTCCAATATGGCTATTGTTATACTACTTTTACTTTTGTTAGTTTTTAAAAACCACAAACTGAATTGTTCCATGAACACTGGGTTAGCTTTAATGATCATTCTATTAGAGTAGAATTATGTAGAGTTAATGATTGCTAAGCACATCTTTAATAACTTATATCAAAAGCAGAATAACAACTTGGCTTTTTTTTCATGAATTCTGATATTTTAAACAATTCAGCCCAATATCAATACTGGGTTACTACACTGGACATAGTCTTTCACATCCCGTCACCAAATGATGAATATCAAAGCGTCTGGATAATTTCCTCATGGTGTGGAGCTCATAAATAACAGTGTTCCAGTAAACAATTAAGTTTGCTATGGACACATAGGATGTTCTTGGCAAAAGAGTTGCTGAGCAAGGAAATGATTAGAGGTCTTTGGAGAATTGCATGCTGGTCTGCATGTCATTTTTTATGCAAATTCAAGAACAAAATTATGCAAGTACTCTTTCGAGTAACTACTGTGCTGTTGTCTTGGAACCACATTTTTCATTTCTGGTTGGGGAAATGATATCTTGCCAAAAGCAAAAGTAATTTGTGAAGTATGGTTCTGCTCCATACCCTGTGGACTCCTAAAACATCTCCTTCACCATGCTGAGAGGCTTTTAGGTGGCAAAATGGCAGCAGCATGGTGGCAAGGGAAGCTGTATTTGCAACGGCCGGCAAAAAAAAAAAAATTATGAAAATCTGCCAATCCCTGGAAATCCAGTTTAAATATCCCTAGGCTGATATTTCTACAAAGATATGAATTCCTTGAGGACTTTTCTTTGGTCTACTGGAAATCTGAGAATAACATAACATAAAACTACACCTTCTCCTATGTTTACAAAATCTGTGTTCCTTATAGGCCATACTTCCAAAGTCGAGAGTAATACAACTACAGTCCTTCTCACATCTATGACAAAAATTCTTACACATGCTTGAAAGGATTTATTCTCCTGAATCTTCTAGTGATTCAAGCTGAAATTTTCAAATTCTATTTTGGTCATGGCATATCATCTTAAGAAACCTCCTGGGATTGTCACTTAACTCTCATACATTCATGATTAGGTAAATGGCAACATTATCTAGGTCAACTATTCCCAACACTTGCATATGGTCAGAAATATATTTCAGACTTTCCAAAAAATCAGAGACTGCCAAATCCCTCTAAGGAGATACTGATTGAATGAGTGCAATAGTCTGAATGTTTGGGACATACCCACCCCCAAATTTATTTGTTAAAACCTAATCCCCACTGCAATAGTATTTACAGGTGGGGCCTTTGGAAAGTGATTAGGTCTAGAGGGTAGAGGTTTTTTTAAAGAGACCCAGAGAGCTCCCTCTCCTCTTCGCCAGTGGGAGGACTCAGGGAGGAAACAGCAGGAAGCAGTTTCCTTACCAAACACAGAATCTGCTGGTGACTGGATTTTGAACTTCCTAGCCTCCAGGACTGTGAGAAATAAATGTTTGCTATTTAAGCCACCCAGTTTATGGTATTTTTGTTATAGCAACCAGAACTGACGGAACAGTATATTTGTGCAATGTAGGGAAAGGGACTGGGGAGACGGTTGAATGGGACGGAGCTGCGGGTACAGTATAAGGAGTGCGTGTGTGTGCGTGTGTGCGTGTGCACTGCACACAAGCCTGCATGTATGTTGTAAGTCACTCTCCAGGTGATTCAAGGAAATAGAAAGCTAAGTTACTTCTTTGGCATTGTACATGTGGAAATCCTACTGTAAGATATTAACAGGATGTTTTGCCTGAAAGAGAAGGTCAGAGAAGAAAACAGAATACAGTCTCTCTCATTTTTCCCCCTTTGGGTGGAAATACTGCTTGGCATCCTTAAAATATGACGAGTTTAAATACTTAAGTAATAAAGCAGCATACCTGGCTTTTCTAGGGGGACTTTAGGAAAGACACAAAGAAGGAAGGTGTGGGCAGTTTCTGGAACTGTATGTGGTACAATATCCGATGATTTAGTTTTTGCAGATTAATGTGTAAAGGATGCTTTTCCTTTTCAACAACTAAAGAAACACCCAATTTTAAGGAGGAACAGGATACTTGCATAGTTTCAAATTATCTCCTCCAAAATACTTATTTATCACTGCACTGGTTTAAATAAATGTCCACACATTTTTTTTTATACTCCTCCCTAAGGGGGTGGAGCTTAACTCACCTCCCCTTGAGTGTGGGTGGAACTTAGTCATTCTTTCTAACAAAAGATAAAAAGGGAAAAATGGTAACTTCACTGTGGAGGAGTCTGGCAAACATCACTTATCTAAGCCATCAAAATTAACATCATCAGTAGTACGTCATGCTATATAATCACGGATTTAATGCAATGAGAGTGCTTGAGCTCTGTGGTGTAATACCTAAGCCTGGTCTACTTAGGAGAAAACATCTGACAAACTGACAGATATTCTAACAAATTCTTGATCATACTCTTCAAAAACGTTAAGGCCATTAGAAATAAGGAGAATGTGAGGAACTGTCACATAATGGAGAGGTTAAGACATGGTGACCAAATGTAACATTGTTTCCTGGATTGGATCCTAGAAAAGGAGGAAAAAATGAAAAAACATTATTGGAAAAATAATGAAACTGAATAAAGCCTGTTGTTAAAAAAAAATAGCAACTAAATAGCAGCTCCCAGTGAAAAAGTAACACATGCTGTCACTTTGAAAAAATAGGAAGATACTTAGAAAAATATGATACGAATCCTTATATTTATTAATATGTATAATTATTCATATGTAATACTTCTAATATTTTTAATATTTGGGTGATTTCTCTTTCAAAGTATATATTTTGCAAAGTTAGAACCATAATAAGTATGAAATGTTGAGTGATCTTTTGCAATTGACATATTTCATCAATATTTTGTCCTTCATTCAAACCTATCAATAATATAATTTAACAGTTCTGAAATATTTGTACATTAAAACTTAAAAACTTAATACCCAACTTTTCCTTATAAATTTCTGTTCTTTGTTCCTTATGGCCAGTGTATTTTTATTGTTTTTTTGTCCCCCGAGTCAGGTAATTATGCATCCTATATTAAGAATCTTTTATTTTTTTTATTTTATTTTATTTTTTTTAAAGATTTTATTTATTTATTCGACAGAGATAGAGACAGCCAGCGA